>NC_056741.1:883500709-883778209 GCF_019279795.1 Protopterus annectens
TTGCTGAATCAGGAGGCTTACACGGAGGCTTACACTACTCTTAAACTCCGTGTAAGCCTTCCTGAATCTGGCCCCATGTCTTTATATAATCCATCCACAATCAACAACATGGTTTAACAGTAACAGTCATCTACAGCCAAGTTCACATTACCAGGTAGCTATATAATCATTTAAGGAAATTAATAACTACTGATTTTGCTATATAGGACTAAACTACTTAAGGGCAGTTTGTCAATCCGGAAAGAAATTGCCAAAGCCTTATGTAATATTATTGCAACTATGCTAGATTATTAAACTGTGGGACTGTGAGCAAGCTTCCCAGATGTGGTCATGAATATAAAGATCAGGAAACAGCAGTTTAATTCAGGAAACACTAACAAACAGGGAAGCACAAAGGATAAAAGTTCTTTGTTGCTAATAAGCTGGAAGTTACTTTGCTAACAGCTGGGTTAGATTTTTCGAATTAAGTGCATTTCTTTCAATACCATACACCATTAACATCACAGAGATTTGACAGAAAGAAATTAGCACAGAACTAAAAGTTTAGATGCCATTAACATTTGAAGCAGCAAAACGTTCTATCAATGATATGCATTGTTGTAGAAGAAACTAATAAAATAGATCTCTTAACTGCATTTGTTACTTAAGCAGAAGTTTCATACAGAAGATAAGAAGTTTGACAAATTCCATGATGACCTTGCAAATTAAAACAAAAATATATATCTGCTTATGAAAAAGTGCATTCCCAGCGGGCCTAAGAGAGCTGTGGGTAGGTAATAACTAACTAACAAGCAATGTAGGTATTCTCAGCAAACGTTAAACATGCTAAGCAAAAAGTAAGGAGCTCATTTATTCCTTGTTTATGGAAGCAAGCGACTGCCATTATTACTTAGAATTTACCTTGGTATGCTACGCTCACATTTAACTAGGAAGGTGCAGTAACATTCCCAAACACAATGTGTACTGATACTACATCAGAAGTAGCCAATGTCTTTATCAGATAATGTATCTGACAGAGACTCTGCACAATTCAATGTCATATAAATACTTTATAAGAATCCCAAACTGTATAAAATGACTGGAACCAAGAAAACAAAAAGTTCCGTACCACCGACAAAGAGTTCAATAGTTTAATATCCCAACAAACGATAAAATCCAACAACATGAGCGCTTTTGTCTGCCCATAGCAGACTTCATCAGATCTGATGAAGTCTGCTATGGGCAGACGAAAGTGCTCATATTGTTGGATTTTATCGTTTGTTGGAATATTAAACTATTGAACTCTTTGTCGTTGGTACGGAACTTTTTGTTTACTTTATAAGAATCCTTTATATCATTATATTACAATCTTCCTGTGCTCTACAAGTATGTGAATACAGTAATTGTGTGTTTTGTTTGCAGGCTTCAATACTTATCCTTCATGCTCCAGTTTATATTATTATATGGTCATTTTTACATAAAGACGATAGATGCCCCCCTCCCAAAAGACACACACTTCTCTGAAAGTTATTTTCTTAATCCCTACTTCACAGTACTTACTTCGCAGAATAATCACATCCAAACAATTTCTTCATTCCAATGCCGACGAATGATGCAGTATAATCCAGCAACCTTACCAGTCTGATAATGATACAAGAGCAGCCAGAACATGAAGTAGACGTTAGTCTGACACCAGCAACTGTTTGTTGCCATTCCAGGTTTCCCCTTGCATTTTAGACAGGCCGGAAATGCGTGAGCTCCTTGAGCTCAATTCCAACAGGCTAGTAGAGTGAACTGACGCCAACTCGCAGGCTGGTAACCCTGAGGGAGCTGACGTCATTGCATACGCAATGATGTCAGCTCTCAGCCGCAAAAAATTTAAAACAAAAGAAAAAAATCTAACTGAAGGGGTGCCACTCGGGAATCATGGCACCCCTTCATTTGAACCCCAAAACTCGGTAAAAAACGAGCAATTCGGCATGGTTAAGAGGTATGACACACACCTGGGAAAGGCTGGCAGAGGTTTACAAGCTATGCCCCTTCTTCCCAGACTATAAGGTAGTTATGACTGCCACCATACACTCCTACCAGCTACCTTAAGGCTCTTCCAAGGGTCCCCAATATAGTGTGTGAAATTAATAAAAATACAAATGGTAGTTTGACCAAGAGCAAGGTTATTAGGAATGGCCCACATAATGTCACCAAATAAATATGCAAGTACTCTCAAAACTATATTATCTCTACAAAGATCAGCCACAATGAAAGGTTTAAATATATTTAATAATAATAAAAGAACAAGAAAATACAAGGTGTATATTCACAGTGGTATCAGAGTTCAAATCACAGGAAATATTTAAAATAACATTGAAGAACAGGCACAGACAAATAAAGAAAAACAATATCTAAACTAAGCTTCGTTATATTCCTGACTGAATCTAAGAGAATCACTATTCCCTACTTACTTAATAGAGCAAGGGAGATGATGTGGTGAATGGTCCTTCTTGTTGTCAGGCCCAAGGCAGAATAGATAGTGCTCAGTCTCACTAAGATACTTCTCAAAATAATATCTAAATTATTACTTTTGCAGAATTATATCACTTCTGGTCATCTGACTTCTAGCTCCCATGCAACTCCACATTGCTGGAAGCTGGCTGGATTTAGCACCTATCTGCAAAAATACACAAGAGACTTTGCTCAGATCTGTGGCAGGTGTTCAAAGTCATAAAACAATTTCATACCTCCATGTTTCTAGGGTAGTAATTAGTTCACCCCAAAGACAATACAGAAAGCTTCCTAGTACAGACTTTGTGTCTCTGGCTTCACTGAAACTTGTGAGATAGCATCTTTATGGCCTAGACCCATAAAGTTATTTAATTTCACATATATTTTAAAGTTTGCTGGACTGAGGTTAACCTTCCAGTTTCTTCTGTTAAAACATATACATTTAAACAGTTACAATATTGCATGCACATTTCTATTCCCTCCAGTAGAGCACACTGTGCATACATTTCAAAACAAGCACTTTACAAATACCCTTTCAACACAAACATCTGTACAAATCAGTTTGATATATACATGACATACAGTTCTAATGCATTTGTTGCAGAAGCATCTTGTATAAATCAGTTTGATAGTCACAAATAACTTGCAATTTATTACAAAATTCCAGCTAGCTGTGCTGGCAGTACATCCTATCATCACGCCATCCACCAGACCCTAATTTTTCCATATTTATTCAGTTATCACACTAGTAAACAATTTCATAAATATGAGCTAATATTGTGAAAACACAGTATGAAACAGGTGATGCTTTGTCATTTTTTAGCTAGGTTTATGGCACAGTGTAATAGAGACCCTTGGTTTTTTTTAGTTTCACTGTTTTCTTAGCTTTTCTCTATAACCATACCCTTAAAATTCTGTCAAGGTAGGTATTAAGAAGCGGCTTATATACAACTGTAAAACATTATTGTTATTAAGAAAAACCTTATCATTTTGATGACCAGTTTCTTATTTCATTGTGGATTTACTACATTATCATGTGTTAATTTTCAGTTTGAGGTACTTCACCTGCAAGAACTTATTAGTACTTGTCTTTCTAAGAATTAAAGGAGAATCACACCCAAAACTAAAAAAAAAAATTTTTCAGCAAATCTTGAACTTTTCTGCATTGCTAATGCCTCTGTCTCAAAGTAAATGGTTACTGTTGTTTTTTTTCTATTTGGTTAAATCCCAAAATGTTCTGAAGGAGGCTGCCATTGCTAGCGTTATTTTGTTTTCCAGTCCATCCCTTCACCTTCCTTATGTTGTGTTAGCGGGACAGAAAGAAATCCTTAAGATGAGGGGATCATTTACTGTAGTTTTCTATCTCATCAGTTGACAACATTGCTGTGACCACTTACTTTTCACTGTCGGCATCAACCTGCATTTTTAATTACTTTGTCTCCTTTGGTTTTCATTAGTGGCCATCTCTGTTGCAGCATTTTAAGGAATGTTTGAATGCCATGCTTGAAAATGTAGCTGAGTTAATTGTTCTTTTCCAAGTAACAACTGTCGTTCAGTGCTCAAGTATGAGACATCTGAGTCCTGTTATTAATAGGTGTTACTTGGTCTGAGATAGTTTGTTTTGCATTCACAGTTTTAAATATTGTGGATAGAATTAAACTATTTGATGTTAATCTTCTTTCACCAACTCCAGAAGTAACATGCACTTGAAAAAATGCAAAGTCATATAATGACAGAAAGTAAGAAGTTAGATTAACATATTTGCTTTCTTTCATTATGACACTGAGTTTTACTACAGGGAATGACATTTGTAAAGCTTGAAAGCCCTGACTTTGTTCAGACTCCAGGCTGCACTATTTATCTGAGGGGTGATGGTGGCAGTCTGTAACTGATAAGGCACATGTAAATGTCATTGTTTTCTTAATGGCTGTGTTGCTGGGATAAGTGAACTAAATTACTGTGCCACTCATAGAAGCTGTTGTGATATAACAGATGAGACAGATGTAGGAAAGAAAAGAAAACATGATTATTAAATGATGTGTATATGAAGTGTTTAGTCTTGGATTACAGGGAAGGAGAAACACTAATTGGAAAGAAAAAACTTGACTTTGGAGTGGAGTTCTCCTTTGAAGTGTATTGCTTATGTTCTAAAGGAGGTGTAAGTAACACATCTTTGGAGTTGGATATGACCGCCTTACTATACATAAGACCAAATTATACAGTTTTTGATGCAAAAATTGTATTAATTTTGTGCTTTAATTAGGATGGACCCGTGAATTGTTTTCTCAGAGGGGAAAATCCCTGTCATTACATCATGAAAGACTGAGCCCATAATGCTTCACTTCTTAGCTAAATGAATGCATTTCTGTGCTAAATGAATCTGAAATAGCATCATTATTCTGAAGAAGACAAGTTGCCAACTAATTCTCACATATGGAACACCTTACACTGAAAATGATCACATGATGATGTAATAGCAAAACTACAATGTATATAAGAAAAAAATATATAAGATAAAAAAATGAAGAGGTCCTCAATGGTATGAAAAGGAGTAAAGTGCCAAGGGAGATGATGTCTACGGGGGTTTTACAAGTACATACAAGAACATGAGTTATAAGAATTTGGGGTTTACTGTTTAATAGGGTTAATGTGAGAACAAAGGGTGATGGTTTTGCCAAAAGTAACCAAAGCGGAACAGACTTTAGTAATAGTGAGTAATCAGGGGGTTATTAATGTGAGTCTACAGGGTCTGATAAATATAAGGGTTTTTCTAGATGTGAGTAACCAAATTAATATGTAGAAAGTGAGTGTAATAAGCAATGTTGCCAACAAACTCAAAGCCTAAATCATTGGCCATTGCAGAGTCTGCAACTACTACAGGTTGGATCATATAGGTTTACTTTCAAACTATCCATTAAAAGTTTGAAGGTTTCCAGGCTTTTTGCTCTCCTTATATTTCTTGGAACAGCATTCAGCAAACCTTTCACTCTAGGATTAAAAAAAGTTATTAGTGATGGTAAAAATACAAAGAAATTGTTTTTTTTCTAGTTTCGATTGAATGTTGATCAAATTATACCTCCATTGTTGCCATCAAGATCTCATTTTATAACATTTAAAGACTATGATCAGGTCATCAATTAATAATCCATTTCCTATTGAAAAGAGAGCCAGCACAATAGAGAAATGTTTAACCCTGGATATCTGTGTAGTAAATGTTCCCTGAACCCCTTCAGTCCTTTTAGTTTTTACTGATTATGCATGTCATGAAAGGGGATACTGCCAGCCCATCTATCTGGAATTCTGTAAATACTTATATGTCATTTGTGAATATCAACATGATTCATATGCTTGTATTACAATTGCATTAGAACTGTATGTCACATAAGATGGTTTGCACAGACATGTGTACTGAAGAGGTATTTTACAAAGTGTTGTTTAAAGATGTAACCACAGCATGCCCTACTGGATTTGAACAGAAATGTACCTGCAGTATTGTAACTGTTTAGATGTATATATTTTAATAATGGAAACTGGAACACAAGAAATTAACTTCAGAAAAATAGCTGAAATTAAATTACCTTATAGCCACACAATAAAAGGATGTTATCTTTCAGTTTCAGTGCAGTAACAGACACAATGTCTAGAACTGGAAGTTTTCTGTATTGTCTAGGAAGTGTTTTATTGTTTTACAACTTCCAGGATCTGCCTTAGATCTAAGAAAAGCCCTTGTCTATGTATTTTCACAGGTAGATGGTAAATGCTATCAGCTGCATCAGTGGGGGGTTTTACCTGGGATAGAGTCAGATGACAAGAAATTATGTAATTCTGCAAGCTATCCCAGAAGTAATATTTGAGATATTAAATTGAGAGACACTGTATTCTGTATTTTGTCTTTGACCTGACAACATCGAGATCCACTCATCACATCTGTCTTGCTTGCTCTAAAGTAAGTTATTAGGGTAGAGTAATTCTCTTACATACAATCAGGAATATAGCAAAGCTTAGCTTAGATGTTTTTCTTTATTTATTTGAGACTGTCCTGCAATGTTGTTTTAATTATTTCCTGTGATTTTGAACTCTGATGCAACTGTATATATATATATATATATATATATATATATATATATATATATATATACATATATATAGATATATATATGGGTCTCGAACTAATGCTCGGCGGTGCTTTTCACCAAAGGATTAATGGCTGGCCATACTTACACAAAAGTGCTTTTAACCGTAAAAGCACTTTCACGTATGTATGCCTGCAGCCAGAGGGAATTGTGGGGGAATGACTGTTGTGGAGATCGTACTACGGTGCGGGTAAGGGATTTTTTTCCTTTTCCCCACTGTATTGTGATCTTGGAGTGAGAATATTAAAGTAGGGGGTGAGCAGGGTGGCATAGCCCCCCTGCATAAACACCTTTTTGCTGTTTTTCCTTTTTTTTTTTTGACGCAGTTTAACAAAACTGCTTTTTCGGTAAAAGCGCTTTCGTTAAAGTGTGTCCAGTGATTTTGGATTCGAACTGTTGAACTTTTGTTAAACAGTCCTAGATATCCATATATATGTATATACTGAGTGTTGTCTTGTTCTTTTATTATTTATTATTAAATATATTTAAACCTTTCATTGTGGCTGATCTGTTTAGCGACATATTTATGTTCTGAGAGTACTTGCATATTTATTTGGTGACACTGTGTAGGCCACTCCTAATAGCCTTGCTGTTGGTCACACTACTATTTGTATTAACAGTAACATAAAGCAGTAAGATTGAACACCCTTTGTTAAGGGCCTTAAAGTAGCTGATAAAGAGGTGGCTGGTAGTAATAACTACCTTATATTCTGTGCAGAAGGGAGCATAGCTAGTACACCTGTGACAGCCTTTCCCAGGTGTATGTGTGTGTAAAACAAATCTCCAAGAGTGTGTGTGTCAGCTACTTGGGCAGGAGCACAAAGCACTGACAGGACAGAGAGCATGTTGGTGGTCTTGGCTTGGCTACTCAGCTGAGATCTCACCTCTATAGCTGTGCCAGTATGCCAGTAATAAGTATTATTGGGGATCTGGAGAAAGAGGGAGAAACCAGCCCCAGACTGACTGTGGTCTATGTGTGCTCTTAAGGGAAATTGCACTTGATGCAGAGAGCTGCATCTGGAAATACTGTGTGTGTCATCCACCCAATGTATGTTCCCCACTGGTACCATGGTGAGGACTGAGGCTCCTTGATTACTGGGTCATTGGTGGGTCATCACAGACATATTTTTAATTGCAAACATTATACATCACTTATAATCTCTTCAGTCATTGTCAGTCAAACATTACATAGCTTATTCAAATCCTACCTTATTTTAGACTTCATTCCTCCTCCATAATGTTATTCTGCATGTATTATTCCCACAATTCCCATTTTTTCTATTGCTCCTACCTTTTCTAAAGATCCCATTTCCAATTGCTTTATCCCTATTACAATATTCTCTATTTCTAGTGCAGTTGGTTTAGACTTTGATTTCAATTTTTTAATAATTGCTTTTTTGGCAGCCACCATAATTAGACTTAGCAAGGCCTTTCTATGTCTAGATAATTCCAATTTTATATCATAGCTCAAAAAATAATTTCCTTAGTTATACCAATTTGGTCACCCATTATTTCTGACAGAGTAGTCTGCAGGGAATCTTTATAGTCTACCAAATAATTACACTCCCAAATAATATGTTCTGAATTACCCCTCACTTCCCCATCAGACCTCCAACATTTACTATCTACTTGAGGAAAAATATTTGGAGTTTACTTGGGGTATTAAAATATCTATGTAAACACCTTCAAAGATCCTAAATCTGCTAAACTTTGTTGCGTAGTTGGGAGACATATATGCATCCCCCAATTGATTCTTTGTGAATTGCTTATTCAGTCTTTCTTCCCAATCCTTTCAAACCTCCTCTGATTGATTCTTATAGTTATGCAACATTTTATATGGTCTACTAATTAATCCTGTTTTAACAGCAGCTTCTGTTCTAGATTCTACTAAAAACTCTACCAGTGCTGTTCTTTCACTTAGGCTCCTCCTATTTATTTCACTTTGTCTATAGTCTGATATCAGTTCTTGACAGGGAAGGCAGTCTCTAGCCAGCAGTCCAAATAAATTATTGGCCTCTTCCCATTCTATTACCTCTCCATCTCTAATCATTTTCTCCCAATACCTTGGTTCCTTTGCCAGTTTTCTCCAATAATTTCCACCTCCTCTTGCCTATTGTCTGTATCCCTAATTGCAGTCATCCCTTTTGGCAGAATCTCCTTTCTACATTTCTGTGTTGGCTTACTTCTTATAATACTTTTGCTATTTTATGAATGTAATATTCCTTATGGTTATTGTTAACCACCTTAAGGATCTGCATCCAAAGTCCCAGTCTTTCCTTGTTTCTTGAGTCTCTCCCTGGTTTGTCACCATCCTTTTCCACTTTGAATTACAGCTTTCTGCTTGTGTTATATATAGAAGCCTCAGCTGTGTAGCTCTGCAATACCCCTTCATATCAGGTAAACTCAAACCATCTTGTTCTATTGGAAGAATCAGCTTATCCCACTCGACTGTTGCTGTCTTCCCTTCCCAGATAAAATCCTTCAGTTCTTTATTAATTGCTATCCACAACTTCTCCTCTGGTTGATAAAAACTATGCCTAACCTGTGAATAAAGCTAAAAGGCGAAAACGCTGAGAGAAGAAAGGAGCCACTTTTGAGACTTTAAGTATTTTCCTCTGTTTATTTGCTAAGTTTTTCTGCATAGCCACCTATTTTGAGCATTTTCTGGCTTGTTAAATTTGATTTCTGCATTAGCAACTGTATTTAGAGCACAACCTAGAGCTGTTTACTGAATTTCCTGTTTGCACTTATTTTTAAAATCGTTTTTTTCTCAAAACTTGCATTTTATCTGTCTTTGGCCTAGCACTCTTGTGTGGGGTCATTTACTGCACTGTTATAACTTGTTGATACTTGTTAACCTCTGCTATCTCTGAAAAAAACAAAAAAATCTTTCTTTTTTCCCCACTTTTCTGAAATTTAAAAAAGTTCAGTTACAGGCTTGCTGTTCTTGAACTGTTTATAAGTTTCTGTGAGGCCATTTTTTGCTTGGCCTAAAGGAAAGTCTATCTGTTGATCAGTGGCAGTGAAAAACATTGATCAGCCTGCCTGCTCCTGTGGGAGTGGTTACTGACTTGAAACTGTAGTTTTATTGGCCATTTTGGGTCAATTCCAAACTCCTTCATCTTCCTCTCTTAAAACCCTGTTTTGCGCGGTTTTGCGCGTTTTTGTGCATAGCGCAACAGCAGGCAGCGCCGCCTAATTGGGTTTAAACTATTTCTGGCTCCACAAAGTCTGCTCTTCACTTTTTCCCTTAGAACTGCTCTATCTCTCAATTTAAACATCATATTCTCATTCTAAGGCCCTTCACTGGTCCAATTAAGTAATCCTACAAGTTAGCACTATTAAACCATAAGCACTACTTACTCTTATACTCTCTACAATTACCATGTCCTCTATTGGTCCATCTTAAATTCAGTTTCCCTGTTACTCTAGCATGTCCAAAGGTCGGTCAATGGTTTCCTCTCCAGTCCAGCTGGTGAATCTTGGAATTTTGAGGCAATGTTACAACTGTCTCATGTACACAGACAACCCTCTCCTCCTCCAAACAGGTTCAACTATATGTGAGAGATGCAACTATTTAGCCAAACTGGAGGCTGAGCTCTCTCATCTCAAAACTGGTGTAACCAGTCAGGAGGAGAAGGTAACCTCACACAATACAATTCCAGTATCACATAGTCCCACCACATCAGCGAACCAAACACATAAATACACAAAAACATACTCGGAGGGTCTAAATAAAAATTTACCTAAGCAATAGAAACCTCCAAAGCAGACATCCAAGCAAACACTACCTCAAAACAAAACACACACAACACATAACCCACAAAGTCAGTGTGCCAAGCAGCCACAGCCCTTAAGGCTGAATAACACACCTGATACTCTTGTTATAGGTGACTCTATTGTCAGACACACTGACGTCCCACTCACCAGGCTGAATAAAGAGAAGGTCACGGTGAGCTGCCTGTTGGGTGCTAGGATCCGACACATAACGCAAGCACTCAGGTCACTCCAAAGCAAATACAAATATGACTCAGTCATTGTACATGCTGTTGTGAATGACCTGAGATGTACCTCCCTGGACTACATGAAAAGAGGCATAGAGGAGCTCTCTGATCATGTAGCCCAGGCTGGTATGACCCTGACCTTGAGCAGCATCTTACCATCACCTAGAATGATGCCACAGTACAAAGACAAAATGATCGATTTTAACAATTGGCAAAAATTTTGGTGTCATTCAAAGGGGATCCAGTGTCTGTCAGCCTGGGATGACATGCTCGAAAAGCCACATTGCTTCGCTAGGGACAGCTTGCACCTGTCACCACTGGGCTTTTGGATATTGGCAAAGGCTCTTGCCACCTCCATAGTGCCTTTTTTAGGCAAGGCTCAAAAGTCAAACCCAACCCCATAGACAGCACAAGGAACAAGAAACTAAGGGTAATGCTGCTAAACGCCAGAGGTCTTAACCTCAAGATGCATGCACTCGAAGCTGTCCTCAGTATGGAGAACATCGATATCTGTGCAATGACAGAAACCTGGTTCAAGGCTCCAGAGAGCACCCCAGCACTACCAGGCTATACCTCGTATCATGCTTTTCGGCCCCAAAACCCGGACCGAACCACAAAAGGAGGGGGAGTTTCCATATTTATCAAGGATATCCACACCTCCAGGTTAGTGGCATTGCACGAAGTATCAGAGACCATCCATGTGCAACTAGCAGTGGGCAAGACTGCTTTTCAGTTTATAGCATCCTACAGACCACCCTCTCAAAGTCAGGAATCCCATTCGACTTTCCTGAAAACATTGGAGAACATGAAGATCTCTCCGAACACCATTATATTGGGTGACTTCAACTACCCAAACATTGACTGGGAGCACTACTCAAGCCCCAGCACCTTAGCCCAAAGATTCCTGGAAATTATAAACTCAAATGCTATGGAACAACTAGTCACCACTCCCACAAGAGGGGACAACATACTAGACCTGATCATTACCAACATGGGGACTCTATGCTCCACACCAGAAGTATTTCCCTCATTGGTAAGATCAGACCATAAATTAATTTCACTGGATGTCCACATCCCGACCCCACCCCAGCCCAGAAAACCACAGTGAAAAACTTCTCAAAAGCAAACTTCTCACTTCTCAAAACTGAAGTGGAATCCTTCAAGGCCCCAGGGCCAGTGGAAACTACAGCCCAAACTGCAGAATCCTATATAAATGCATTCTACGGACATCTCCAGGAATGCATGGATCATGCTATCCCAAACAAAACCAAGACCCAATCATCCAAAGGCAGGCGTCCAGTCTGGTGGACCTCTGCCATAAATAAACTGTACAACAGAAGGAGAAAGCTACTACATGATAGAGCAAAATCCCTAATAGGGAAGGCATCTCTGATCAGTACTAGCAAAAAATTACGATCCCTCATAAAATCCTCCAAGGCCAGCTTCGATTGAAAAATTGCACAGGACACCAAAGACAATCATAAGGCTTTTTTCAGTTATGTTAGAAACCTGGGATGCAACTCCCAGACTTGTTCTGAGTTGATTCTAAACAACAAAAAAAAAACACTGAACCCACAGACATCGCCAATATCCTGGCAGACAGGTTCAGTGCAAACTTCTCCACCCCCTCCCCCCCAAAAGAGCAAGTATCTATCCCGGCAGAGGGCTGCCTCCCAAACATCTCAGATGCTCAGGTGAAGGCTGCCCTCTCCAAAGCAAAAAACACTGCTTCCATGGGACCAGATGGCGTCCCAGGTTGCATCCTACATGAACTACAAGAGGAACTAATCCCTCAAATAAAACAGCTATACAATCTCAGCCTCACTACAGGATATGTGCCCACAGAATGGCGTACAGCAACAGTGGTCCCACTCCACAAAGGTGGAGCCTCTATGGACCCTGGAAACTATAGCCCCATAAGCTTGACTAGCTTAGTCTGCAAGGCTATGGAGAGGATCATCATGGAGCTCATAAACAAAGACATTGGGGACCTACAGACACTAGATCCTACCCAGTTCGGCTTTGTCAAGGGCAGATCCTGCCTTTTGAACCTGGTTGACTTCTTTGAAACAGTCACCAAAGCCATAGATGAAGGGAAGGTAGTCCACGCAGCCTATCTGGACCTTGCAAAGGCATTTGACACAATACCCCACTCGGGCATCATAGATAAGCTATCCAGCTTAAAAATAAACCCCTTTGTCACAAGATGGGTCGCAAACTGGTTCAAAGACAGAACCCACAGAGTGAGAGTTGCTGGAGCCATGTCAGACTCGAAACCGGTCACAAGTGGCGTCCCACATGGTTCTGTCCTGGGACCACTCTTGTTCGGTATATACTTTTCCGAGGTACAGGCAAACGTGGGAGGACTATGGCTCACCAAGTTCGCAGACGACTGCAAACTGGGCGCCATAATCAACTCTCCAGCTGACACAAACATCCTTCAAAAAGGTCTCACAGAGACAGATAACTGGTGCCAGCACCATGGTTTAAAGCTAGATGCCAAAAAATGTATAGTCATACCCTTTGGCAAAAACAATGTGCCCACAAATTACCACATAGGCGGAAACCCATTAAGTACAGAGAAAGTTATTAGGGACCTGGGGACCCAAGTTGATAGCAATCTCTCCTTTGAAAACCACATTGCCAAAGTGGTTAGAAAGACCTTCTACATAGCCCACCTCATCATGAAGGGTTTCACATCTAGATAAAGAGAGGTAATCGTGCCCCTTTATTCATCCCTCATCAGGCCCATCATAGAATACAATGCCCCTTTTGGGATGTACCTTACCCGACACCTGCAGCAATTAGAAAGACCCCAAAAGTATCTCACCAAGAGGATCAGGGGTCTCAGATGCCATATGCTGCTCGGTTAAAAAAACTCCAGCTCTACTCAGTTGCATACCGCCTACTTCGAGGCGATCTATTCCTGACATACAAAGCTATGTCAAATCCAGAATTAACACACATGCTCCACCTCAGTAAATCTAAATCCCTTAGAGCCACATGCTCGAGGGACTTGAACCTCAGCACAGAAATAAATAGAACTTGCTGGAGGGACAGGTTCATAACCCAGAGGCTCCCTTCGCTCTGGAATAGAATTCCAGTTCATGTGAGGCAGAGCACCTCACTGAATCTCTTCAAGAAGAATCTTGATAAGTGGATGGGGAATCGTAGGTTTGTCCCAGGGATTACTCCCGTGTCTCTATTAGACAGAGGCACAGTAAACTAAACCTTAAAAAGGGCACAGTATACTCAAATCAAGGGGTGGCGTAAGCCATACAGAATCGGGCTAGGCTTATAATTGCCCCAGGGCAGATAGCCTAGTATGCACCCATGAACCTATGAACCTATGAACCTATGAACCTAAGGACTAAAACCATTTTAACTGCTTGTATCATGCTATCCATATCCATAAAAATAGAGCTTCCAATTTCTCAGTTTTTGTATTATCTTTTGTTTAGTCTCTTCCCACATAGTCTTAGCTGCCACAATGCAATTCTTTTTAATCCATACTCCTAAGAACTTCATTTTATCATGTCCCCATAAATATGGATACTGCTGAACCAATTTGTGTGTGGGTACATAGTTGACAGCTATTGCCATTGTTTTAGCTTCATTAATTTTGTATCCTGAAAAGGCCAGAAACTTTTTCAAAATGTTCCACAACACTGAAATGCCTTTTTATCAGGTATAAAATAATATCATCAGCCAATAAAGTCAGCTTTTCTTGACTACCATACCAATTATATCCTTCATTTTCTGAGTCCCTTATTTTCTTCACCAATGGTTCTAATATAACACAAATAACAAAGGGGGAAGAAAGCACCCCTGCCTGGTTCTTCTGCTCAAACAGAAATTATCAGAGAGGAAACCCCCTCTTTCATTTTTTGCCAATGATTCCTCCTATATCCTGCTAATCATACTAGATATTGTTTGTGTTCCAAAGAAATTACTGTAACTTCATGTCAAGTTTTACCACCACTGATGTGCAGTGATCATCGTGTTATTAAGGTTAATTTTTCATTAGATAATTCTGCCAAACTGAAATCTAAACCTATGCGCAGAAGGTTAATTACAGATTATATGGAAGCAAAACAGTCACTATGTAAAACTAACTGGAGTGATGTGTTCAGTGGAAAAAAACTGCAGATAGAATGTAGAAAGTTTTGAAAGAGAAATTGTTTCAGTGCAAAAAGTCAAAAACAATGTTTAACATCAGGATCTAGGCATACAACATCAGGGGGATATATTTCCATAAGAGCAAGACACGTGATTAAGGTTAGAGACAAAAATATAAGAAATGAAAGAGAGGTTGAACTACAACTTTGAAAACTGAAATAAACAAGCTGGGCAAACAGGTTAAGCATAGTGCAAAACAAGATCAAGAAAATTTGAAGAAAATTTATATAAAGATATTGAGCTTAAAAGAAACCTTTTTATAGATATATAAGATGTGGGAGGAGTAAAGACACACAAATTGATAAACTGTGTGCAGATTCTAAAATTTATTCTCAGACACAACAGATTATGGATATATTTACAAAATCGTATGCAAAGCAGCTTGGCTCCCCAAAAGAAGTGATAAGTTGTCCTAATGACATCCAGGTAACCCCAGATATTATCTATAGATTATATTAAAAAAGAACTGCGCAAACTGAATCCAAACAAAGTGCAGGGAGGAGATGGAAATAGTAACAATAACCTGAGAACACTTCAGCAAGAACTTACAGTTACATTATATCTATTATTTACTACGTCATATAAATATGGAGAGATTCTTCAAGACTGGAGACATGCGCTTATTAAACCTGTCTTTAAGGGAAATGGGAGTATGACAAACCCAGAATCATATAGACCCTTAAATCTACTTTCATATTGTGGAAAATTAATGGAGAAGGTAATAGTGGATAAATTATTGTCAGAACTGGATAGTTTGGGAATTTAAACCATATATCAGCATGCAAATGTTGAAAATAGATCTATGGCTTACAAATAGGACATGGCAAGTATCATGCAGAAACTGGACAGGTAAAATCCTTGGTTACAGTCAGGGTGTCCCACAGAGCTCTGTCCAAGGCCCTTACTTCTTTAGATTGTATCTTTCAGACCTAACATTTTCATCTGAGGTGTTCTACAGTCTATACGCAGATGACCTGAAATTGGGTAAACTGATTACAAGTGTTACAGATAAGGCATGTCTGCAAAATAACTTGACTAAATTGACAATTTGGGCACAGCAGAATAATATGCTGATAAATACATCAACAACTAATTATATGAGATTTGGAAGACATAAACTGAAAGGTGAATATTTAATACAGTACACAGTGATTGAAACTGTACTCATTTAAGGACCTGGGTATATGGATAGATTCAGCTATGAGTTTTTCAAATCATATAAACCAATTAGTTAATGATATTTATAAAACTATAGGTTGTATAAAAAGATTTATAAAGTCTAGGAAATTAAAAATAATGAAACCATTTGTTTGTTAGTTATAGTACACCCAAACTTGAGTATGGAATAACAATACGGAAACCCTAAAAGAAGACAAACATGAGTAAACTGGAAAGATTACAACAGAAATTTTTATTTTATTTAACATTTGTTAACTGGGAAAGTCCGACTTGGAATGAAGCCAATTTTCAGCGGAGACCCAGGGAGAAACAGTCCAGATGCATGTCTTTGTGACGTGGGAGGAAACAAGAGCACACAGAGAAAACCTACATGAATGCAGGGAGGACATCCAGATTCTGCACAGAAGGCACTCCATCCGAGAATCGAATCAGAGAACCTCTTGCTGTGAGGTGACAATGCTACTGCTGCACCACTGTGCCATCTAAATTGTGAAATCATTGGTGATATACCAAGGGCATCCATGGATGTGAAAATCTAAGTTATTATGTTATTAGTTATCTAAGAGAGGATCTTATTCAGGAATATAGAGCATTTAGGGACAACTACCTCTGGGAATGTTTGGGGTTATCAAAAGTATTAAAGAATCATCAGACAACCTGTGTAGAAGATTCTATAGGAATGAGAAGGGTACTAATTGGTTCTTTGATGGAGTAGCTGATGCATGGAGCAGACTACCAAATTACATTAAAGTAAGCACTAGTTTAGATATTTTTAAGAACAGCCTGGACACTTATTATTGGAACCAGTGTTTTGGTATATTGGCATTGGAAACACAAACTTAGAAATATACACCTGACACTGAAAAGGATGCAAAGAGGCTCTTGACCATTGAAATAAAATCCAAAACCAATTTATTTAGTGCTTTTGTTCCTGGTAAAAGGACTTTTTCATAATACATAAAACCATGCAGCCCCATCTTATATAACCCAGCAATACCAACACTAATTAGCATTTAGTTAAATAAATAAATAAAGAATTAAATAAACAATTAGCATTGCTCCTTAAAGGAACATAACTCAAATACAAATACTCTTCACAAAAACATATAAATAAATACCTAACACATCCCTTACTTAAAATTCATAAAATTCATAAAACTAAAGCTGCTTTTAATATTAAAAGAGAACTGATTGAAATATTTTCATTTAAGCTAGGATAGGTAGTGGCATTTGTTCGAAGCTGCCCTGTAACTCCTTACACTCAAGGTAATTGTCTAGGTCCCCCTTGCTCCCCTTCCACTCGATCAATAATAATAAATTTAAAGGAATGGCTAGTAAACATTTGGGTATGTACAGAAAGTGCATTATCCCAGTCTTTCTTTGCAATGCCATAGTTATTTTGATAAATTCTGTTTTTTAAACAATTTTTAGTTTTCCAAATATAAAGACAGGTACATTTTTGGCATAAAGGTTAACAAACAATACTCTTGGTGTTACAGTTAAGCTTCTTATTTAGACTTACAGTGCCAAAATGTCCTAGTTCCACTTCATTTCCTTCTAATATGAACTTGCACTGTGTACAATGTCCACATTTTCTCATTACCCCAACCTATTACAAACTGTTCACTTTCTCCAGCATTTTTTTTATTCAGACATCCTTCTTGTATACAATAATTGGATTCATTTCCACTATCTTACTGTATTCTGGATCGCTATAAAAAAATGTCTGAATATTAGTTGATGTCAGAAAAATCACTATTTAATGAATTTTTGCAGGCTCTTTTTACAGATAATTTCATTATTTCTAAATCTCTTATATTATTCAACACACCTGTACCTCAAAGTGTTAAAAAGGTTAAGCTTCCCTTGTTATGGTCTATTCTAGCAGTGGCAAGGAAAATAATAACTAGAAATTGGATTTCAGATACACCTCCTTCGTTCAATGAATTTAAAAATGTTATGAATATAGTGTGCCATATGGAAATAAACACAATTAGGACAAGAACAAATAGAAAAACATCTTATTATATTGTAAGGGATAATTTACAAAATTTGTTAAAAAATATTTAATTTCAATAGCATGGTATTTTAGTTTAATTAATTGATCTGATTGTAGTGGATGTCTTTGTAAATACTTTAGTTGTTTTGTTGAATGTTATAATAATACCTATTTTTAATTACTTGTATAAAATTGTTATGATATTTCTCTTATATGTTAAAACAATAAACCTGTTTTGAAAAAAAAAGAAAAATCACTATTGTAAGTTAAAACTAAAGCCTTATACATCTTGTTGTCATCTATGCTGTTTAAAGGCATTTGATCCCTACGGACCCCTAATAATTGTAAATAATAACCCCCAAACCTCTTTTATTTTACCTCCTTAAATATATTGTTTAAGAACGGAATAGGGTAGCCTCTTTTTGTTAACATGTCATATAAAATATTACATTGCACTTCAAATTCAGTTGATTCAGAGACCATATGTGCCAAGCATACACATTGCCCCTTCACTAAAGATCTCTTCTGCTGAATGGGATGCCAGCTCTTGTAATCTAGTAACATATTTGAATATGTAGGATTCCTATAAATGGTGGACTCAAAATTTGTCCTAGATTTATTTTTCTTGATAGTAACATCTAAATAATTATCTTCACATATAGTCATGGTAAATTTTAAAATATCTGTGGTTTTATGTATAAATTCAAAAAATTGATCTAATTAATCATGGTTGTCATTCAAAAAATAATGATGTTGTCTAAAAAATGACCATACAAGGTCCAGCATTCAGCAAAATCTGAACTAATAACAAAGTTAATCTCCCAAAAGGCCATAACTATGTTGGCAAATATAGAGGCACAAGCTCCCCCCATAGCAACACCCTTCTTCTGTTTAAATAGTTGTTGCTAAAAAGTGATGAAATTATTATCTAGGACCACCTCCATTAATGTCCTAAGGGTAAGAATCTGGCCATGTTCTAGGTTTGATACTGGCATAAATAGGAATAAAAACACTCAATTCCTGTCCCATGTGGTATTATTGAAAATAGATCTTTGATGTGAATTATTACAAAAATCATATCTGCCTTAAATTTGTCATCAGAAACCTTGGTCAAAAAATGCCACGAGTCTTTAAAGCAGTACATGTAGTCATCTAGTACTGCTTCTGTATGATAATCTATGTACTTGGCTATTGTAAATGTTTCTGAGGCCTTGGCTTCCAGAATAGGTTCAGGGGGGTGGGGGTTCTTTAAACTTTTATGAATCTTTCAGATTCCAGATATTGTAGGGGTCCTTGGGCATATAACTTTTAAGTAATTATAATCAGGTGGGGATATCTGCTCATTCAAAAGTAGGTTCTCTAATATTAGGTCTATCTTATAATATGCTATATTTAACTTGTTCACACTTATTTCCTCATATGTATCACTATATAAAATGGAAAACATTTCATTGTTATAATCATTATTGCTCATAATGACTAGTCCCCCACCTTTATCCAGTTTCATGACCCTTAATCTTGAATTCTCATAAATACATCTTAGGGCATTCCTTTCTTCAAATGTGAGGTTGTTGGGACATTTTGTTTTTTAATATTTCTCTAATTTCCCACTCACATAGGTTTTCAAAAATGTTAACTATTGGATGTGAAGTTGGGTTAAAGATGCTAGGCCAAACAAGGCCACAATTCAGGCCCCATAGAGTCATTAGAATCTTTAAAGAAAAATCCTAAATTCAATTTCCTTGTGCATAACTTCAAATTGACCAGAACATCATCAGTTCCTCACTGGCACAAAAGACAAACCTTTTTCAAAAACATTAGCATAAAAAGAATCAACTTTCTCTTCACTATAATTGTAAATTTTAAAATCACAGCTTTTGTTGCTTACTATATCACATGCATCAGTTTCAATTAATTGTTCCAATGATGGCTGCCTCTGCCTCTCCCCCTGCATCTGCCAACCCCCCCCCCCAGGTAAAAACACCACGAGTCACATAATTGGTCTGGTTCATTTGATTTGTTTGATTCCCCCTCTGATTCCTCAGTATCTCAGATCTCCTCCAGGGGGGGGGGGGTACTCTAAAGGGTCAGAGTTGTCAGGGGTGGATACAACAGGGATATTGGCAAAATTAGTATTGAACTTTTCACCCATCATACTATTGTTTGTATTATTCACGTCTGTTCAATGGTGGCAGTGGATATGCAGACACAGTTTTATATTGTCTTTGGTCTCCTAAAAGTTTATTTTTTATTTTTTTAGCTTTTAGATCATCCAGTATACGATCAACCCTAACAAATAAGGCAAAATATTCTCCTTTTTAACTCTCAAAAAGTAAGTCAGACTGTAAACTGTTATCAAGTCTAAATATAGTATCAGATAGAATAGACATTTGGCTTTCCTTGTCTTTCAACAGTACCTGTACCACTTTGCAGCCTTGTTTGTTGAATAAACTCAACAATTCATTATGTAAATCCAAGCTTCTCTGCAGCTCAGTAGGGTACTTCCACATTCTTAATCCCTTTGGTATTCCCTCTGTGCAAATGCACACACGAAAATAATTGTTCTCCAGTTGTAGCTTTCTGAATTTTAAAGTGGTGCCTTCTAGCGTTTTTAGTTGTTTATCGACCTTTCTCACATTCTCGTTTGCATTTTGGAAGCCCAAACGGTAGTCCAATCCTTTTTCTAACCACTGCTTCAATGTAGAGTCACCATTATAGGAAGTTACACCCCCTCTAGAGCCATCATTTAAGGCTCTATGCAAATCGTCACTTTGTGATTGGTTGTTAGGTACTTCACATTGTCTCTGAACTGGAGTGATAAAACTAACTGTAGTACTCCGCGTTCCCTCCCAAAACATTTGAGGATGAAGAGTTGACCCCATTTCCACGAATGTTCATAGATTGCTGGGTAAGCTGTTCCACTAATAAAGTCTGGTTCCTCACCGATTTATTCAGTTCATTATAGGCAGACAGTAATGGCAGCAGGGATAGGCATTCGGTCTCTACAATTCCACCCATAACTGCACAATAACTAAGAACAATGGAAACACAAACTTGGAAAAACACAAGCAACACAGAAAAGGATGAAAAGAGGGTCTTGACCATCTAAATAAAATCCAAACCAATTTATTTAGCGCTTTCATCCCTGGTAAAAGGACTTCTTCAGAATACATAAAACCATGCAGCCCCATCATATATAACCCAGCAATACCAACACTAATTAGCATTTAGTTAATTAAATAAATAAGCAATTAAATAAACAATTGGTATTGCTCCTTAAAGCACAGTGTTGGTTGTGTTTTGGTATATTGGCAGCTAGAAGAGCATTTATGCCCATGCTTGAAATATTTCTGTGTATGTATGTATGTAATTAACCTTAGGCATAGGCAGCAATGTATATCTCAAACTGAAGAACCTTCACAGATGAAGTTTGGAATCCACTGAACTGATCTGTTAAAAATTATGTTTGCATACCATGGGGAAGACAACTTTGACGTGCAACAATTATAAGTACCTGCAAGGGAGTCCACCATCTTATTCAAAGTCGGAGCAGTCTTCCATTAGCAATGTGTTATGCTGTCATCTTGATACTACCACCATTTATAGTAATGCCCACTGCAGCACACATCATTGATTAGACAATTTACTGTGCCCCCTCTCTATTTAGAGTATCCATAACTCTAAAATGTTTAGCAGTCTTGCACTCCTAGCTGTTCCCCATGCAAAATAACAGCTTTTACAAGTCATTAATGCAGTCATGTCTCTGTTGACAAAGAGTCGCTTTTGGGGACAGCTTCACCAGTGGACTAATGATGAATCAGTTCTATGGCTGAATGAGCAGGGCAAACTTAAAAAAAAATGCAAGTTAAAGGAGCCACTCAGAATTTCATTGTAAAATCCAGTATTTTCTGGGAAATATCAGACAATTAAAAGGCACACACACAATACAGGATCTGATTATAGCAATAGATTCATAGGTAAATACTAGGCTAGCTGCCTCTGTGGGCCATTTTAAGCCTACAAATTTTCTCAAAAATGAAAATCAAACCTTATACCTTGGGTCTCTAATGTAAACACCTTAATTATTAAGCCAATCCCCAAACCCTTAAGCCAGTCCCCAACCCCACAATCAGACATGCAGTTATAATGCAACAGTAGGTGTGTGTGTGTGTGTGTGTGTGTGTGTCTACGTGCAGGCATGTGTGTGTGTAATAGTTTGATAGGAGAAAAATAAGCCAAATGATGTCTTTAAACCTATTAAGACACAGTAGTAGCAGCGCAGTGGCTTTCTGACTGACCTACTAGTCATACAGAAATATTGGGCAGTATGGGTCACTGCCAATAATAAGGAAGGATACTTCCCTTTTACATCATAACTACAGACTGACATAAAACAATATTTTATGAATTGTATCAAATGAAAAACAAAACTAAATATAATTAATAAGTAAAAGTGTCAGACTGAAGCAATTAAAGAATCTGAAATAGCTCTTTCCTGAAAATGTAAACATCCCTCAACTGAATAAAATTCAGAACAGAGAACACTAAAAGTAATAATAAAACTATAGCATAGCATAATATGGTGGGGTGGGCATAGTTCAGTATTTACTTTCATTACACCATTAGGACAAGGGGTCTAACTATAAAACGTGTGGGTAAATATTGTCTGACACCTCCACCATTGATTATTGATTAATTAACTGCTTGCCTTTGCTTCTGCTGTGGCTCCCCCTGAAGGACATCATAACACATATCTTACAGACTGCTGCTGTTGCTTAAAGAGTATAACTACTGGAAATACATTCATCCATTTGCCATAGTAATGCAATTACGTTTGCTGCAATAAACTCAGCATGGCAAAGTGCATTTAATCTACAAGAAGAATAGCAAAAAAAATATATATGCATAATAATCTTACCTTTTTTAGAATGGTTTAGACAGCTGTAGCTCCTGTTGCATTTGTAGTATATAAATAAGAATCCAGAGTGATGTCTTAGTGTTTAGACTGAAAAACAAGAAAATAAAAGACTAAGCTCATGTAAACAATACCTAATCAGTTCATTCAGCATGTCTCATACTGCAATAAGTATTAATTATTCATCTTATTTTCTTTATCTGCTCATTTTTTATTTAATAGCCAAGTGAGCTTGCAAAGCACAAGTACTTCTTTTTGAGGGTATTCAAAGAGCACCATGAAGAGATGTGATCAGACTCATGCAATGTGAATATGGAAGCTGAGGAAATAAACATCAGAACTAGTGGATAAAGCTTGTTACCTGCACAGAGAGTTCAGCCTCTGAGCTGAACTGATATCCCTGAGTTAAACAATCAGTCTTTCACTGTTGACCAAGCCCCTAAAAGTGCATAATGTAATACAAAGGATAATCTCAAAATAGATTTGCCAATATTTTGAAGATGACACTTTACTGGAAAAAAGACAATTTTATCAACTTTACATAGCAAAGAGATTCTATTTTATCATGCTTTCTGTACTTATTGCTGTCAAACTGCATACACATTTATAAAAAAGCAATACAAAGTTAGTCTTACATTTTATATTCTAAGTATGATGTACTATAAATGCTTTATTCCTTATAGTACATGACATTTTGTTATTTTGTGATTTTGTTTGTGGTTAGTTTCAGGGAAAATGAGAGGAGTGCTTGAGATATTTTTGTGTTACTAAAAGTGTTTCTATTTTATATCTCTGCATATGTCTTTTTTTAATTTTAGTTGAGAAAAGCAAATTTGTAATATGGATTTTTATTTTAAGTTGAAGAAGAGATGTTTATATTGATTTTTGGTAGCATATTTTCTTTATCGCTTGTATTTTTGTAAGCTCTAAATTCAAGGTGCTGACATTCATAGCCAAGCATAAAAAGATGCATGTGGAGCAAAGCAAAATCTGAGAACTGAATCTTGACATCCATTTTGAGAGCACATACCTAAGCCTGGTCATAATTCTTGCAATGCGTGGAGCAGAAAATGTAAGTGCACTAAATGTTTACAGCTTTTAAAGTCATAAAACATTTAATAATGCTACACAGACAGTGGGCAGCACTGGTGCCCCTCTCAGCTGTTAAACACTTCAGTCTACCAAACCTTTTGTTTAGAAAAGTGGAAGAGTTAAATATCTAACAGTGTTTAAAGATGTCACAGCTTTTGACACTGTTCTGTGGTGGGTGACACTGGCTATTGATTAGCACTAACATAGACTAAAGCTTTCCAGCTCTTAGAAGTGCTTAAAAAAGTCTGTTATACACCTTTCTGACATTAGAAATCTGCTTAACAAGCCTGCCTTTTTCCCAGTTTTGGAGAGTAATCATGGTGCCCCATGCACTACAAAGTATTTTAAGCACCTTTTGCATATTAGGTGTATAATAATCAGATCTTTTTGCTGACTTCAGCTCCTTGTGGTACATACATATTTTAAATACCTACTAATTATGTAATTTATATATATAATGCACAAGGTTGAAAGACATGATATTTGTAAAATAATTTGTATAAAGGCTTAGTAGTATAAGAAGCAATAATTGTGCAACTTTTTTCACATTAGGTTTAAAATAAAACTTGCTGTAGAAAAGAAATGTGGTTTACTTGTGCTGTCGCTGTCCCATTAAAAGAATGTTTAATTGGATCACTAATGACAGGGGGCTCAAATAAAAATCTGCACTTCATTCATGCCAAGCTTGCTGGCAGCTAACGCAAGTGTGCTCACAGGGTATATTATGCACACAAAGTGACTTGTAATGGGTCCATTAATGCTGTTTGAAAATCAGTTTGATATGCAAGCATGTAGCAACAAGTTTAGACTATAAAATAGATAAATCATCATTAATAAAAAAGAACATGATATACGTTCAGATAAAATGCTGGTGCACTTCACTGAAATATGATTCACATTCCACTGGCACTCTTCATTTTTTGGCAGCTAAAGTAAATACGTAACGAAAAAGGTAAATATGTCAAGAGGCAATTACCTGCAAAATGGCTTTGATTAATGAAGCATGTCTGTATGCTAATTAACTCGATAATAAAATGGAAAAACCCATAGGCTACAAACATTTATTCTCTGGAAATAATTCAAAAAGTATTTCATTACTGAGATGACAATCTGACAAGAAATTAAATTGTCAAGCCACTGCATTCATTAAAAGTCACAGTGTGAGTACTAAGAAATGCTTCTTTCCTTGTGTCTCGTATAAATTGAGATAGCTAGCCACATGTAATGTGAAGAGAATGATTGCAAGATGCAATAAAGGAAAACGATATTTCTTACCAGCTGCATCCTGGGAAGTAAAGATGCAGTATCTAATTTTGCCTGCTACAAATGTGGACAAGCTATGAAGAAGGGAAACAAATCACTGCAGAAGAAAGCAGTTAAGTATTTTATCTCTTCACACCACCAGGCTAGTTGGCCAACACAATGTGTCTGAAATTCTCCAAGTGCAACTAACACTAGGTAAGACTGCAATCCAAATTGTAGCTTGCTACAGATCCCCCACCATACCCCAAGATTCTCACTACACCTTTCTAAACATACTGGAAAATATTAAGATAGAACCAAACACCCTAATACTGGGTGATTTTAACTACCGTGCCATTAACTGGGAAAACTACTCATGTCCCAACACCTTTGCGCAACAGTTCTTGGAATTCATAAATTCCAATGCCCTGGATCAACTAATCCATAGTCCCACCAGGGGCTCCAATATCCTAGACCTGGTCATTACCAACATGGGAAATCAATGCTCCATACCTATGGTCACCCCCTCGTAAGTCAGGTCTGACCATAAGCTAATCACCCTTAACATCCACATCCCACCCCACCCCCAGTAAAGAAACCACCATAAAAACTTCTCCAAAGCCAACTTCATGCTACTCAAGTCAGAAGTGACAAACGTCATGACACCCATGCAGACGGGAACTGAAAGTTCAACTGCTGAATCCTACACTATGGCACTGTATGAGCACATCCACTCATGCATGAATCGTGCCATCCCAAATAGAACCAAAATGCTCTCATCCAAAGGAAGCCAATCTGGTGGTCCCCTGCCATAAACAAACTTTACAACAAAAGGAAGAAACTTTTGCAGAAAAGAGGAAAATCCCAGGATGCAAAAAACTCCCTTACTAGCCTCAGTAAGAAACTGAGATGCCTCATAAAATCCTCCAAAGCTAGTTATGAAAATAAAATTGCCAAAGATTCCAAAGACAACCACAAAGCATTCTATAATTATGTCAAGAATCTAAATGGCAATGCTCAGATCTGCTCTGAGCTAAAACAGAATGGCATTAAATATACTGATCCGAAGGATATTGCCAATATCCTGGCAGATCGATTCAGTGCCAACTTCACCCCACTCTCACCACCTAAATGGCCCATCTCAATACCGGAAGATTGCCAAATTCCAGTAATAACGGCCACACAGGTACAAAACGCACTCTCTAAAGCCAAGAATACAGCATCCATGGGACCAGATGACATCCCGGCTGTGTACTACATGAACTACAATATGAACTGGCACCTCACCTAAGTGTCATGTTTAATCATAGCCTCACCTCAGGTTTCATGCCCACTGAGTGGCGCAGAGCTACAGTTATCCCAATCCACAAGGGGGATCCACCTTGGATCCCGGAAACTACCGTCCCATCAGTCTGACAAGTCTTATCTGCAAGGCCATGGAGCGTATTATCATGGAACTTATAAACGAAGACATTGGCAACCTTCAAACACTGGACCCCACCTAGTTTGGGTTTGTGAAGGGCTGATCTTGTCTCCTGAAACTGATTGACTTCTTTGAACCAGTCTCCAGAGCCATGAACAAGGGTAAGGTGGTCCACACAGCCTATGTAGACCTTGCCAAGGCCTTTGACACCATCCCCCCTCTGGAATCATAGATAAACTTACTAAGTTGGGCATTAATCCCTATGTCACCCAATGGGTTGCTAAATGGCTTACTGATAGAACCCACACTGTAAAAGTAGCCGACTCCAAATCCAGCTCCAGACAAGTGACAAGTGGAGTACCTCAGGGTTCAGTCCTGGGGCCGCTCTTGTTTGGCATCTACTTCTCTGAAGTACAGGTCAACACTAAGGGACTCTGGCTAACAAAGTTTGCAGATGACTGCAAACTGGGAGCCATTATTGAATCCCCAAATGATGTGGATACTCTACAAAAGGGCCTTACAGAAACAGATGCTTGGTGCCAGAGCCATGGGCTCAAGCTCAATGCCAAGAAATGTATTGTTATCCCTTTGGGAAAAAACATGTATCCATGAATTACCATATAGGTGGCAGTACACTAAACACAGAAAGTGTGATAAGAGACTTAGGGACACAGGTGGACAGTGGTCTCACCTTCGATAACCACATCGCCACAACAGTCAGGAAATCCTTCTATGTGGCACACCTCATCACAAAGAGCTTTTCATCCAGAAAAAAGGAGGTCATTGTCCCACTGTACTCATCCCTCATTAGACCCATTATAGAATACAACGCCCCATTTGGTATGTACCTCTCAAGATATCTGCAACAACTGGAAAGGCCTCAGAAATACCTCACTAAAAGAATCACAGGCCTAAAGCAGATGCCCTACGCTGACCGCCTTAAAAAACTCCAGCTATACTCTGTCGCATATCGTCTACTCAGAGGCGATCTCTGCTTAACATATAAGGCCGTGTCAAACCCAGAGCTGTTGGACATGCTACACTTAAAGAAATCCCAATCCCTCAGAGATACACACTCCAGGGATCTAAACCTTGTCATCACAATAAACAAAACATGCTGGAGGGATAGGTTCCTGACCCAGAGACTCCCCAGACTCTGGAATAGATTGCCCATACATGTCAAGCAGAGTGCCTCTTTGGACCTCTTCAAGAGGAACCTTGACGATTGGATGGGAGAAAGGAAATTCACCCCAGGGATCACGTCAGTCGCCCTGCTAGACAGGGGTCCAGGAAAGTAAATAATGTGGGAAGAAATAGCCAGGGAATTGTTATGGCTAGGCTTGTATAGGCCCTAGGGCTGATAGCCTAGTACCAACCTATGAACCTATGAACCTATGAATCTCTGAATTCAGTATAGTCATCTCAACTTAGAATTAACAACAGCTAACCTTACAGTAAAGTTAAAACCAGGGACAGCTGGTGAACTCAGAAAGATATGGCTGCAGGAAGCAACTGAGTACGGTGGAACTAACTCAAATGGGGTGGAGTTATGCTGTGATGAGGTCAACTTTGCACACAGTTATCACAGTTATGTTTTTAAATAAGTAACTAGTCATACACTAAAGCACATGGCAGGACTGGCCTTAAGTCAACGGGTTCCCTAGGCAAAAGGGCTCCATGGTGGTCCCAAACACCACCTGGTACCCCCATCCTGGTTTACCTACACCAAATAAATACTGAAAAAGTGCCCCTAATAGAGCAGCGCCCTAGGTGGCTGCCTAGTTGACCTATACCTAAGGCCAGCTATGACACATGGTAAGTAGATATTCTGCTTCTAGCTATAGAAGATAAAGAGATTCAATTTATTGCCCCAGTTGATACAAATGCACTGAGGGCAATATACATTTGACTGATCAAATTCAACTAGTACTGTCTACAGTAATTTAAACACTTTCCAAAAGTAGCAAATAAAGGCAACAAGTCTACCCGTTCCAACTCCCAGTAATCACTATGGCACTAGGCAGAGGAAATGTCTGGGTGATCAAGACCTACTGCCCACTGATATACACTTCAGTTTATTTCAAATGACACACAATAGTTGAAAATCCTATAATAACCAACACTTGCATTGGATGTAGTAACATAATGTAGCTTGTTTCCAGCAGTATTTTCCCACTGCATCTCTGTTTTTATTTGGGGGGGGGGGCCCATACCGCTCAACATTATATATACAAACTCTGAGATCACCATATCTTGGTGAAAATGAATTTTCCAAGAATTGGCCATCTCTGACTTAGTATATGCAAGTCCATGTTTTCAGCTGTTCAATATCCATGGTTTAGGACTCACTCTAGCAGGTCCTGACATTTCAAATGGTTACCATAACAACACCTAAAGCAGCACAAAGTCTAGACCCATAAGCTTCACTGTGTGAAAAGTTGCCTGTAACTTGGTTCTAAACATTTAATATTGCCTACTCAGCTTTAAATAAGATAACGTTTGATGAACCTGAGATGAGGAGAGAAATATGGATGTTTTCCATATTTCCAGTTCAAGAGCTTGCCAATGATGTATGACAAGAAGGCCTAGCATACTGCTGTTTTGTGATATTGATAAATCTATGCAAATTATGCATATGATAATTTCACAATATTTCAAAGCCATATTAATCTACAAGACAATTTGTGTTAGAATGGCAAAGCATCATTGGTAACATTCTATGCATTATTGTTTTGTTTAAGATGGAATCATTTGCTCACCTGCTGGTTGCACAGCTTTTATGAAATTAATGCAGTTCTGAAAATATAGGTAATAGTCAGAACTGCTTTACCAAAAGAACATTTGTGTCTCAGAATGTTTTCATATTACCCACAGTGTTTGGATGTCATTTTTACTACCACCCACTGCTTCAATATAGCACATCCAGGAAGAGAGTATCGTAGTCTCTTTTTGCTTTGCTAATGTAAGCATGGAAATATGTGACATTTTACATAACATTTTGCAAACACTCCTGAATAACTCCAGCTGTGCATATCCCATACTGACCATCTCACTGTCATGTTTAGTAAAGCATGTCAGCTTATAGATGGCACATTGGTGCCTAAGTTTTATGTGTGAACCTTTGCCAGCACATTAGCAATTTAGACTTTGAAAACTGTGACAAGTAGACTTCATGTCAAGAGTAGAGGGAAGTATCTTGTAAAGAAGAGGATACTCTTACAAGATGCACAGGAACTTTGTTTTCCTGATGAAAATACTCATGGGAAGCAGCAAGCTAAATTATCTGCATGTTAAAACACCAAGCTATCTACAAAGAATAAATATATGCAAATAATTTGCAAATAGCTTCTACCACCTACAAACTTACCACAACATAACTACTAACATGCAGCAATCAAAGTCATACTCAGTTCACTTTTTCTACTAAATGTTATTACAGCCACATGCCTATAGAAGTTTGTTACCCTTGCTGTGTAAGCAAAACTATCAGTGACACACTGTTCCACTCTAATTCCCTTACATTATCCTCCACCCAAATTACCCAACCTTCCTCATGCTGCCTAATTTTAATTATACACTTATTTTTCAAAATTTCCATTAGCAACTTCCTGGACAACATATTTTATACTAGCATATACCAGTGGCATTCCTTGCTGTCTATTAAATCTTGCCTTGTCATAGTCTTCCTACCAACTTGGTATATTTATTTTTTGCTTTCATTGCATACTTTACCTGCTGTTTATTTTGTACATTTCATGCAGTCGTATTTCTTATATTTCATTATTAAATATTTGCTTTGTTCTCATTATACACTCTTTACCTGGTCAGAGTTTATTCGCCAGTAATTACCTAGTTTTTTATTTTATTTTTTTTTATTTTATGTAATGAGGGTTGTGACTGAAAATGTGCTCTAGTATTTATGCTCTGCTACGTAACAAGTAAACCAGCAATTAACTAACTAACAGACTAACTAATTTACTAACTAACTAATAGTTCCATTGCCTGCCACAGATTCGAAACAAGCTGCAGCCACACTTTTTCATCAGAGCATATTGTGAGAAAGCAGACCCCTGCACTGAAGACAGAAAACAAAAATGGAGATATACTGCATGCATGCTTTTCAATTTCTCAATCACCTCAGATAACCTATGGTCTTAAAAACACAGGCCATGATTCAGAAATTGTTAGCAGAATATGCTAGTCAAAATAGCAAGATGAGTGGTAACACACATGTTGGGTCTGGCTGAGAGACATAGCACCATCTCTCAAGCTGAAAGACTGTGTGGTAAGACTACTAATTGTTTATTTAAATTATACGCTGTTCCCCTTGCGTCTTTCTCTGTTCTCTAATGAATTATTAAACCTGCAGTAGTAAAGAATCATTCTTAGATGGTATGAGTTGGCAGATCTGTGGCTTATGTGTAGAACATATTAAATCAGGAACATTAGTTTCCATGAAGAGGGTTTTTTAATGTATATAATGTTGAACACTCTTTGTTGGTTATAGAAAGTTTGTCCATAACAAATGTCATTTTAACCTGTATTATAATTATTTTAGGAAATCATTACAAATACTTTATTATTATTATACAATATATTACACAATGTCAACATATAAATGATTGTCTATAAATGTAAATGGGCTAAATAATCCTATTAAGAGAGCAAGTGTTAATAAATGTCGTTCCTTACATAAGGCAGATATAGTATTTCTTCAAGAGACACACCTAATATCACAAGATTTAAATAAACTCTTACTAAATTTAATTTAAACACAAAAGAAGGGGTGTGCTAATTCTTTGGAAAAAATGCTTACGAATTCCTGAAATCATAGACTTCTACACAGATAATTCATAGGTTCATAGGTGTGTTCTAGGCTAATGGCGTGGAGCCTTTACAAGCCTAGCCCATAGAAGTGCCCTGGCAACGTGCCACCCATTGTTAGTTCCCAGTGCCTCTATCAAGTAAAGCCACTGCAGTGATCCCCGGGAGTAAACTTTATATTTCCCATCCACTCATCAAGATTTCTCTTGAAGAGGGCCAGTGAGGTGCTCTGCTTGACATGTATGGGAAGTCTATTCCAGAGCATGGGCAGTCTCTGGGTTATGAACTTGTCCCTCCAGCATGTTCTGTTGATTGTAGTAATGAGGTTGAGGTCTTTGGAGCATGTGGAGTGGAGGGATTTGGATTTCTTTAGATGTAGCATTTCTAACAGAGCTGGGTCAGACATGGTTTTGTAAGTCAAGCAGAGATCGCCTCTTAGTAGACGATATGAGTCTGTCCATGGATCCAAGATCCTCTTTCTGAGGTACTTTTATGGCCTTTCCAGCTGTTGGAATGATGATGGAATGCTAGTGTTAGTGGTAATTAAACTTGAGAAAAAGTATTATACTCTTATAAACTCTTACTGGATTCTTGGAACTGGTACAAAAATGGTAAGGAAATACTTAGATATCATAACCCTATACTCTAAAAATGAGATGATATTAGCAGTAGACTTTAATTGTGTTCTTTCTTCCAGTGAAACAACAAACACTAAATTCTCTAAAATTTCTCCTGTAACAAGACACTTAAATAATGTTATCAGTTCAAGGAATTTACAAGCTATATATCATATAAAACTACCCTGTTTCCTAAAATGTTCCCACTACTCATATAGGTTTGGGACACTAATATTGACACAGTTTTAGTAGCTATCTCTTTACTACCAAAAATAGAAAATGTATCATTAATATCCTGTCCCTTATCTGGCAATCATGCTATTATCTCTAATATAACTTTTCATACTGATATTTGACATTTTTGGCAGAAAAACCCAGCCTATATTACAAAAATAAAAGGGTTTCAAGACTGGATGTTAACTGAAATAAATCAGTTTATGGAAATAAACAATAATGGAGAGGTATCAGACATGATTTTATGGGATACCCAAAAAGTTGTGATATATGGAAAGATTAAGAACTGGTACCTACTAAAAAGGAAATAATGGGACAGAAACTAATTGATATCCAAAATGAAACAGATAATCTAAAATGAAATCTTGTACCTAATGACAAGAATGTTTTGGATAATATAAATAAACTAAACAAAGAGTACCAAGATATTCTACAACAAAAAATCTCTATTAACTTAGAAAAAATTAAATTGCACTCATATTCTATTAGCCCTAAAAGTTTACATAAAATCACAGAACAAAATACTTGAGTGAAAAAAATCATATAATGGAAATCATATATATAGAAAACAAGAGAAAAATAATAGTATTGGACATAAAAAATATATTACACTATTTCAGGAAACATTATGAGAATATAAATACCCCTAAACAATTTGAAAATGATAACAAAATCCTAGAAAAAAATTTGAAAGATAATATTCCAAGGCTTCTATCTCCCGAAAATACTGCCAACATTGATAAACCTTTTACTTTTAAAGAATTAAAAGATCAAATAACTAAACTACAAAACAATAAAACATCAGGGTTAGACGGACTGATTCCTGAAGTATACAAAATCTTACATAACATATTAAATATCTTATTAAATATGTTCCATGAACTCAAGAACACATCTAATATTCAGCTATCACGGAAATATTCTCTTATTTCCGCTATACTAAAACTTGACAAAGAACCTATTTCTTGTTCTTCTTATAGACCTATCTCCCTTTAAATATAAACTATATTATATTTATGGTCACAATAGGAAATAAGGATAATGCTATTATCCTTAACTTGACAGTCAATGAGCAGACAGGTTTTATAAAAAAATAGAAAAGTTCAAGGTAACATAGCAAAACTTCTCTCCTCAATAGATATAGCAAACAAAAAGAAAAATGAATTTACTATAATAAGTTTTGATATAGATAAAGGATTTGATTGTCTTAGCTGGTCTTACTAATTTAAAGTTTTACAACAATACAAATTTTCTTCAGATTTTGTAAATTTAATTGGAAAGTTTTATAAAAACTATTTCCTTTGTATAGATAAGCTATTTTCTATCTTTTCCTATTAAAGTTACAAAAGGTACAAAACAAGCTTGCCCCTTATCTCTGTTAATTTTTGCCCTTGCTGTAGAACCTAATCCTAGTTATATTAGAAATAATGTAAATATTAAAGGCTACGATCTTAATAATGACTTATCACCAAATATCCAAGTATTTGCTGATGACCTACTATTAACTAGTGGTGATAATGATACATCTTTAGACTACTTAGTTAATGCTCTAGACTTCTAAATCTATCAGGTTTAAAATTTAATCTAAATAAAACCCAAACCTTCTTAATAAATAAGAATGCCACTACTAGAATGAAAAACTATAAACATTTTAACTTGGATATTACACTAATTATTTTATTTATTTATTTTACATTTGTTGACCGGGATAGTCCAACTGGATACGTCCATTTTCATTGAAGGTCCGAGGAGAATAGCTCCAAGGTAGAACATACAGTAAAAAAATCACAAAATGATTACAAGTTACACACAGTTTGCAGGCTCCATTAAATACCTAGGTATCTCCATTAACTCAAATTTCAAAGAAACAGTCTCCATAAATTACCAAAATTTAATATACATAATTACTGATATCACAGATAATTGGAATAGACTTATTTTTACTTTTGAAGACAGACTAATGCTAATTAAAATGATACTACTACCCAAAATTCTTTACATTAGCCAGTCTTTGATCATTCCCCCATTTAAAAAAATTACAAAAAAAAAAAATCAATAATATCTTATTAAAATTTCTCTGGCACCTCAAAAAGCCCAGGATATATTTACAAAGATGCACTGCAAGTTGGGAAGAAGGAGGTATTAGTTTCCCTAATGTTGACATTTATATAAATGCTGCCATCAATACAATTTTCTTATAGATAAACTCCTCATGCACTTCATATTGGAAATCAATATATGAAAAACCTTATTAAATAATAACAAAATGTTATTTGAACCTCTTACCAAAATAGATAGAAATGTGTTTATATGGTCATTAAAAAATATACAACAGTGTTTAATCTCCTTTGATATCAATAAAATGTTAGAATTTAAAGAGAGTAACTTACTATACTGGGAACCAATTTTTGTCTACAAACAAAATTCATTTGACTAATTTTTTAATTGCCAGATGCAGTTTACATAAAAGCATTTGGCTATATATACAAACCTATACAGAATTCTTCTATAACAAAATTGTATTATCATTACAAACTCATGGGAATAGCACACCTAAAATTCTGGAATTAATGTCTAATATTATTAATGGCTTTCTAAGAGGCACCTCATTTATATCTGTGATTTATAAAACCATTATATTTGATTTTAGTTTTATAGATGCCTCTTATTGGAATTACTCTATCAAAATAAACAAAGAAGAATTCACTACCAATGATAAAAAAACTATTTCCAAGATCAATAGGAAGAACAACAATCTCCCCCTATTGGAGAGTATATACTTGTAAAAATATATAAAAGGAATTATATGAAATGCTGGAGATGTAATGCAGTAGATGCTGATTGGTATCATATGATTGTTGCTCGCAAAATGTTATATTAATTTTGGAGTGAATTCAGAAATTTCTGTAATGCCTTACAGAATGATAATTGTATAATTTCCAATTCTCTCATCGTATTCAATGTGCCAATTCTGGAAGTTGTATCCAAAACTCAAGTACACATACTATGGTCAATCCTTGCAGTTGCAAGGTAAAAGCTGCATTTATTATTGTAGACATTTTAGTTGATTTTCTGACTGTATATGGATGTATAACTTTGTTATGGACTCTGTATATAGTTTTTTTAGTTTCAAATGTAAATAAATCTTTGTTTTACTGTTCTTATTAAAAATAAAAACATTGTTAAGAAATATGGTCAGCATCATATGATAATTATCATATAATGATAGAGAAATGAGCAATATTATGGTAATGAATCTGAGTACTTAGGTTCATAGGTTCATAGGTGTGTACTAGACTAATGACCACTAGGGCCCTTATAAGCCTAGCTGTTTAACCCAAATTTGATTTATATACATGGTGATTTACTGTCTGCCTCTGACCATCAGGGACATAAGCACCATACTAAGGGTGAATTTCTGATTACCCATCCATTGGTCCAACTTGCACTTAAATAGGGAATGGAGGAACTCTGCTTCACATGGCTGGGGAGCCTGTTCCAGAGAATGGGAATTATGTTAGGAACATAGCTGTCTCTCCAACATGTCCTATTTATGTCGCAAACAAAATTTAGGTCTTTTAATCTGGTAGTTCTAATATTTGTTTGATGCATGTCAAAAGGTTCATCAAAGCTGGGTCTGGGGATGCCCTGTCGATGCAAAATATTGGTTGTATGTGAACATTCTCCACAACATGGTGCTACACAGATAAATGGAGCAGGGAATTGCCATTGAAGGACCAGATAGATTGGAAACAGTGGTAGAAGAAGTACCAGCTGAGGAGCCTTCAGAGAAGCTGTCTGCATTGAAAAACTACACAAGGCAGAAGTCAGTGCAATATGCTGTGGTACTGGCAAGGTAGCAGCATCTGGTCTACAACTATGTGGCAGATTAACCATGACAAAGAGAAAAACTGGTGCATGCAATAGCCAGACCAAATTATGTTATGCACTACACATACACACACACACACACACACACACACACACACACACACACACACACACACACACACACACACACTGGCCACATTGTGCATCAGACATTACCTTCCCATGAAGTACAGCAGTGAATGCAGTGTACAGCTCTGATTGCATGCACAGTGACAGGGATCAGCAATGGGTAAAGTGGTGGAAGGCAGAGAAGAAAGAATGTGGAAGGGAGTTTGTGACATGAGTGAGAGATTGGGGGCAGTTGAGTTTACTGTGCTTTGAGGGGGGAGTGCTACCTGAAGGGGTTAGTGCCCAGATACAGTAGGTACTTGTTTAGGATGTATTCCAGGGAACATAGCTCCTACAGATTTCTTTTCACTGTCGGTATGTATCTGTGGCAGGTATAGTGGTATCCCAGGTAGGAACAACACATATCTTTAATGTTCCTGGCCACAGATGCTTCCTATCTGTGGAATAACACCCACCAGCAAGAAAAAAGGAGAACCACTGGACTGTGAACATCTGTTTGAACAGCCATGCTAAACCCAGCTCACCACTGGTGGGTGTCGAGGAATAGTTAGAAGTGGCTCTGCTCTTCTAGCCCTGTGAGGTTTATTTACAGTGAGGGAAGATGAGTGGCAGTCCCAGGAATGGTGCTAGCCCTAGCACATAGAGGCAGATAGTCCATTGGAGGTTGGGAAAGCACCCATGTGTCTGCCCAACATGCCAGTCAGTTGGATGAAACTCCCATATACATCTTCATGCAGGACACACAGTCCACCCTTCACCTCCCTGCCAAGCTGGAATTTTTCTCCACTTGTGCCTGGATGACTGCCCTTCACATCTGTTATATAATGCCTATTGAGACACCACCTTTGGATAATAAGTGGTAGCCATGGTATTGATGACTACCAGTCTGACACTCATGACCACTGTATTCATGCTCAGCGATGGTACCACTGCCCAGTGCTGCCACATAGCCATTGGGCAATAGTGAACTTTATGCAGGGGTGATGAGCATGGCCTGTTCTTCCATATGCTGTTGAAATGCAGTGGGTTTCATTGGCAACAGAGGTATGTCACTGGACATTAATAGTATTTGCCCTGCAACATTTACCATTACTGTCAGTGGAAATGTGCTCTCAGACTGCACTAGTGTTAAGCCTCCAGCATTGTCAGTATCTGATGAAGCACTGACATCAGGCATGCCTGTTTCCATGGAGGAGCACCTCAGTATTGTAGCACCTGTGGAAGCAGGCAAGTAAACATCCTTGTAGTGCACTACTAATATGTGACAATTTCCTAGTGCTGCAACATGCATGGTACTTACACAGAGAATGTAAATAGATGTACCTTGTGAGGTTTACTTCCATTCCTGCATTCCATTTATGTCTATAAAGGAGCTTTGGCAGTGATGACTCTTCCTGATCTCATGACACTGGCAAGATACAACAATTTGTTACTAACAGAGGTTAATACCACCTAGTGCATCCTCAAAAACGACATGGGCTGGTGCATCCATTTCAACTCCCATACCCACTGTCTGTTAGGTATTGGGGTCCTGTCATTCTCCTCAAACAGAGACTCTGGAACCTCTTTCATGGTGGAGAATGAGCAATATGATGTTGCCCCCAAGCTGTGGCCATCCTGTCCTGTAAAATAGTGTTAGCATTTGTGAGGGCATACAGGATCATATTCATGACCCATTCCCAGCCATGATGGAATTCCCTGTTGTAGTCACTGAATGCATTAATATATACAACCATCTCACAATTCACATGTCCCCAGAAAGTCTGGTTGGTCTTGTCTGTGAGTATCCAGTATTTGTTTTCATGGTGGGGCCTGCAGAAGCACAGCAGTGTGTACCTCAGAAAAGTTCTCTAGCACTTCTGCTCTTTGGGCACGATTTATCTACCTATAAATGTGTGCATACATCTATGATCAGCGAATGAGTAAAAAACAAGCACTGCACAATCTATACTGGTCATGCACACATATGGCAGCTGTGCCACCATAAAGTGCCACACCTTCCATTCCCTAGTGTCACAGATCTCTGCCCTATATCCATCCAATAGGGCAGCATATAGATGGCTTGTGTTGTGACATACACCTCATCAGTCTGCACTGATCTGTACCCAGCAAAGTACAGCCTTTGTGTGCTCCACATATCTACCCAAACCCTGTATTGGTTATTCTGTGTGGTTTTTCTAATCCATATCATCCACTGTATATCATAGCTGACCCACAGATGCAGAGTTTGTGCATTGCAACATATCTTTCTCCATTTAAAATGTGTACCAGAAGACCTATTCCATCTCACAGAGCCCTTCTGCCAAACATCTGGTTGGCTGCTGCTTCCTCCAACTGTAACCTGTCATTCATAATTTTATTCCTCTGTGGGCTCCACAACCCCTTGTCAGCAGGTAACTGTGGAGCAAATCCCCAAAGGATAAAATCATACAGTTATCCAGTCACTTCTCTGCACCTGCCAGTAACCGTGCATCCTTAAAACAGCAAATGTAGAACTGTTCTTCACTCTGTGGAAGCCCTGCTGCAATAAATCAATTGGTCTGTAACAAAATCTGCTGCTTCATCATCAACTTTCCACATATGGAACATAACTATGTTACTCTACCAAAAAATAAATGTCTACCTGTAGAAGACATATAAAGCCTCATCTTTGGCTCCCTACTCTTCAGATTGCTTCACTAAAACACCTGTTCACCACACATCACGAAACCATTCACAACCACCCCATATGAGAACCTGAGAAACTATGCTAAAGCAGGATCTACCCTCCAAACGCCCACCTTTAAATTTCACTGCACTCAACACAGCTTCTCTATCCTAGCTCCAAATGATGGCAATCCCTACCTGAACATATAACTGAAATTTCAAAATGTCATAATACTCTAACTGCAGACACCAACTCAAACAATTTCTGTAAGAGGAAATGAAAAGTGCCTATAAATAGACAGGTCATGTCACACAACTAATCAAATTTCCTACTGCATCTACTCATTATCCTTCAAATTGACACCTCTAGAACCTTCTACATTTACTAAACCGTCTGTATTTACTTCCCCCACTAACATAGAACTCTGCTTGTTAATGTTCATCATACTGATCACTATAGTCTTAGCTCATATGGGTTATATTATACCAAGGATATAACAGCTGTCCAGCTTCCAAAGCTTCAGGGCACCTTTCATACACCCAAACTGTCAAGCAGCTTGAGCTGAGCTGACTAAAAGACAAGTTTGGACATGAAGCACTTCAGAGCTTTACTGCCACTGAAGAGTTCACTTCATTGCGGCTTTCAAAGATCAACAGTCCGCTTGTGCTTTCCTTTGCTGGGCAGATAAGTTCCCTTTGGGAATAAAACCTGCTCTTTAGGAACATTATTTTAAAGGTAGGAGTGTTGTGTTTTATTGGACCTTCTCAAAACTGAAAATTCCTTTTAAATGGAGCACTAGTATTTTTGTAAGTTTAAAAGTAGTGTAAACTAACTGAAAACGTTTTCTGTGGAGAAAATGTGTTTATTTTGCAGTCGTAGGGCTGCCATAGTGTTTGAAAGTGCTTTTTACTTTGTTGTTTTTTTGTCCAAATAGGAACTTTTATGGATTGGTAGTTTTACCAGCATTTGCTTCTTGTCTTCCCTAGGAAAGAGCACCATATTTAGCTTTACCATGGAACAGATTGCAAGTCCCATGACTGGTCTTTCTTCCAGCCATAAATAGAAAAAATCAAGCAAACAGCATTTGCCACCACAGCAGGATAGCAATTTGCCTCAGCGCCAGGTGAGGGATTCTGCTGTGGCCATTTGTTTTACTTCAAATCACTTATATTTTACCCCAGATCACTGTGGTATAGCACCTACAGCCACTATGGACCAGGGGTTAGCCACATTCACTGTGGATGTTGGAGACTCCTCAGTGGTCAAAGGACAGCTGCTCTTTAAGTCCTGGGAGAGGAAACAAAAGGTTTACCTGTAGTGTCAGACTATCCACAATCTGTCCTACCATCCACTTGTTTTTTGGAGTGTTTTTCTGTGCCAGGGTATGGACATTTATTTTTTGTGATTCCTAGATATGTCCTTTCAGGGCTCAGCCTCCCTCTCTCTGTTGGCTGGAAAACTCTAAAGGGCTTGGCACCCAAACTTTCCTTTTAGATAGCTCAGCTTCAGCTTACTGGCCATTTGAGAGTGTGGAAGGTTCCCTGAAGCTTTGGATGCTGGCTGGCTGCTATATCCCTTGCAGGATATAAGCTATATAGCTAAGACTACCACAGCAGTGAACCTACTAAGATCAACACAGTAGACAAAAATGCAAATAATTAAATAAAATAAATGTTGAATTCATCCGATATCTAATTTAGAAGTGACTGCTATCAGTGGGATTGCCAAATGCTCTCCTTTTAACATACCTCTCAACTGTACAGATTTTTGCAGAATGTCCAGATTTTCGCCTCATATTTTTGATCGATTTTTCCTAAAATTGTGTTTTTTTCTGACAAATTAGTGGCAAATCATTAAAGACCGAGGTTAGAAAATAACACCAAATGGTTGAGTTTCAGACTTCATACCCTTCAGAAAATGTATGCTAAGACAAACCCTGCTGTTCTATCAAATTTCTAAGTTTGTAAGAGCAATATTTAAAAATGTCCCTATATTTGGGGCTGTGTCCCACTTTTATTTATGGCTTTGTCCAGATTTCTTGCTGTAAGAGGTTGAGAGGTATGCTCCTTTACCTGATGAGACACAGACAGACTCCACTACACCCCACACCCTAAGCACACAAACTGCCATCAGCAATCCACTACGTTTCTTTCTGCTCTTAAACCTCTATCAAGACATCCCTTTACACCATAGATAGCCATGAGGAAATGCATCAGGGCTAGCCTGCTCTTTTCAAATGTTTTTGTCTTTGTGTAGTGCAATGAACTCTTGCCTAATGCCAGTCTTCCCATGGGTTATTCAATACGTTGCATCTTAGATATATAACCCTTAAATTCTCTCCAGTTACATGTGCCCTGTTTATGTTCTGCACATTCTCCAACCATCCATCCATTGTCAGAGCCTGTTTTATTGAGTTCAGATTCACTGGGAGCCAGTTCTTACCTAAGTAGGACATGAGGCTGGAAATAATCCTGAGCAGAATGTCAGTTAATCACAGGACACACGCACACTTACATTATACATGCAGCTTAAAGTACTGCTAACTTAACTGTATGTGTTTGAGATTTAAGAAAAAACTGAAGATCCAAGCAAAAGACCACAATGACATCAGGAGGATGTATACAAAATGCATCCCAGCCAGGAAACCAAGCAAAGAGCCCAACACTACAGGGCAGCATGGTTAACTGCTGTATCATCATGCTACAGATATTCATTTACATTTTTGCACTTATTTTGTTTGCTTTTTAGTTTAGATTTAATGTATTTTGTTTTACAATACTGAAAAGATTAGTTATGCCTCTGAAGTTTTTCAAGAAAAAATACCTGCTGACTCATATACTCATGACCAAATAAATTAAATATGAAAGCAAAGGGATGCAAAATTAGGATATTTCAAGTAAGAAAGGTGCTAGTGATGTTTATACAAAACTGCTAGAGAAGCTAAGTACCTAAACTAAGGCAGTGATACATCAATGTGAAACTTACGAAAGCAGAACTGGTACATGACCACCAGGGAGCAGCAAAGTACAACAAGCATTGCTTACAGAAAAAACTTTTCCCCATCTAGGCAGTTAAAACATAAAATAGGTCGCTTTTCTAACTGTATCCCATGTAAATATATTATCCTCATCAATACTTTATGCAGTTTAGCAGTAATTGCCTAGACCTTATCAAGTCCCTGTTCTTTTTTTTTCTGAGAGAGCATGCCCTGATTAGCCCTTAAAGTAAATAGCTAAATGATAAGTGAGTGAGCAGAGGTGCTTAACTACACCTGTTTTCTTATGTTTAACAGCACTGAATTGACACTTGCTATTAATTTTAGATTAAATTTCTATCTGAAGTATATTGTAAATATCAGTTCTCATGCTGCTGGGAGAGAAAAAATGAATACAAATTTTGAAATGATGCAACAATGTCAACAGAGGTGTATGTGCAATTATGAAATGACTAAGCTATTTTAAAAGACATTGTCCTGATGATAGACCATGTTGTAGCACAGTTAGAAAAAGTAGAAAAAAGTATCAAATCATGACATAGCCACATAGCAGTGAGTGATTCTGTGCAATCAGCAGCCATGCTCAGGGTATGTAATTAAGAGAACTACATACCGCTAGTGATGAATGCTGAGCAGCATTGCTAGCCATGCATTATGCTCATGGCGGTTTACTATCAAAATGTGGAAAATCAAAATAATTTTCCACCTTTTGATCGAACCAATTTACTGAAATTGGTAATAACGAATTGCCAAAATTTTGGAAATGGTAACACAAAATCATTTGAACACCAGAAGTTCCATAGGTTCATAGGTTCATACTAGGCTATCTGCCCTGGGACAATTATGAGCCTAGCCTGATTCTGTATGGCTTACGCCACCCCTTGATTTGAGTATACTGTGCCCTTTTTAAGGTTTAGTTTACTGTGCCTCTGTCTAATAGTGACACGGGAGTAATCCCTGGGACAAACCTACGATCCCCCATCCACTTATCGAGATTCTTCTTGAAGAGATTCAGTGAGGTGCTCTGCCTCACATGAACTGGAATTCTATTCCAGAGCGAAGGGAGCCTCTGGGTTATGAACCTGTCCCTCCAGCAAGTTCTATTTATTTCTGTGCTGAGGTTCAAGTCCCTCAGCGTGTGGCTCTAAGGGATTTAGATTTACTGAGGTGGAGCATGTCCATTAATTCTGGATTTGACATAGCTTTGTATGTCAGGCATAGATCGCCTCATAGTAGGCGGTATGCAACTGAGTAGAGCTGGAGTTTTTTTAACCGAGCAGCATATGGCATCTGTTTGAGACCCTTGATCCTCTTGGTGAGATACTTTTGGGGTCTTTCTAATTGCTGCAGGTGTCGGGTAAGGTACATCCCAAAAGGGGCATTGTATTCTATGATGGGTCTGATGAGGGATGAATAAAGGGGCACGATTACCTCTCTTGATCTAGATGTGAAACCCTTCGTGATGAGGTGGGCTATGTAGAAGGTCTTTCTAACCACTTTGGCAATGTGGTTTTCAAAGGAGAGATTGCTATCAACTTGGGTCCCCAGGTCCCTAATAACTTTCTCTGTACTTAATGGGTTTCCACCTATGTGGTAATTTGTGGGCACATTGTTTTTGCCAAAGGGTATGACTATACATTTTTTTGGCATTTAGCTTTGAACTATGGTGCTGGCACCAGTTATCTGTCTCTGTGAGACCTTTTTGAAGGATGTTTGTGTCAGCTGGAGAGTTGATTATGGCACCCAGTTTGCAGTCATCTGCGAACTTGGTGAGCCATAGTCCTCCCACTTTTGCCTGTACCTTGGAAAAGTATATACCGAACAAGAGTGGTCCTAGGACAGAACCCTGTGGGATGCCACTTGTGACCGGTTTCGAGTCTGACATGGCTCCAGCAACTCTCACTCTGTGGATTCTGTCTTTGAGCCAGTTTGCGACCCATCTTGTGACATAGGGTTTTATATTTAAGCTGGATAGCTTATCTATGATGCCCGAGTGGGGTATTGTGTCAAATGCCTTTGCAAGGTCCAGATAGGCTGTGTGGACTACCTTCCCTTCATCTATGGCTTTGGTGACTGTTTCAAAGAAGTCAACCAGGTTCAAAAGGCAGGATCTGCCCTCGACAAAGCCGAACTGGGTAGGATCTAGTGTCTTTAGGTCCCCAATGTCTTTGTTTATGAGCTCCATGATGATCCTCTCCATAGCCTTGCAGACTAAGCTAGTCAGGCTTATGGGGTGATAGTTTCCAGGGTCCATAGAGGCTCCACCTTTGTGGAGTGGGACCACTGTTGCTGTACGCCATTCTGTGGGCACATATCCTGTAGTGAGGCTGAGATTGTATAGCTGTTTTATTTGAGGGATTAGTTCCTCTTCTAGTTCATGTAGGACGCAACCTGGGATGCCATCTGGTCCCATGGAAGCAGTGTTTTTTGCGTTGGAGAGGGCAGCCTTCACCTGAGCATCTGAGATGTTTGGGAGGCAGCCCTCTGCCAGGATAGATACTTGCTCTTTTGGGGGGGAGGGGGTGGAGAAGTTTGCACTGAACCTGTCTACCAGGATATTGGTGATGTCTGTGGGTTCAGAGTATTTTTTGTCGTTTAGAATCAACTCAGAACAAGTCTGGGAGTTGCATCCCAGGTTTCTAACATAACTGAAAAAAGCCTTATGATTGTCTTTGGTGTCCTGTGCAGTTTTTCTCTCGAAGCTGGCCTTGGAGGATTTTATGAGGGATCGTAATTTTTTGATAGTACTGATCAGAGATGCCTTCCCTATTAGGGATTTTGCTCTATCATGTAGTAGCTTCCTCCTTCTGTTGTACAGTTTATTTATGGCAGGGGTCCACCAGACTGGACGCCTGCCTTTGGATGATTGGGTCTTGGTTTTGTTTGGGATAGCATGATCCATGCATTCCTGGAGATGTCCGTAGAATGCATTTATATAGGATTCTGCAGTTTGGGCTGTAGTTTCCACTGGCCCTGGGGCCTTGAAGGATTCCACTTTGGTTTTGAGAAGTGAGAAGTTCGCTTTTGAGAAGTTTTTTACTGTGGTTTTCTGGGCTGGGGTTGGGGTCGGGATGTGGACATCCAGTGAAATTAATTTATGGTCTGATCTTACCATACACTTCTGGTGTGGAGCATAGAGTCCCCATGTTGGTAATGATCAGGTCTAGTATGTTGTCCCCTCTTGTGGGAGTGGTGACTAGTTGTTCCATAGCATTTGAGTTTATAATTTCCAGGAATCTTTGGGCTAAGGTGCTGGGGCTTGAGTAGTGCTCCCAGTCAATGTTTGGGTAGTTGAAGTCACCCAATATAATGGTGTTCGGAGAGATCTTCATGTTCTCCAATGTTTTCAGGAAAGCCGAATGGGATTCCTGACTTTGAGAGGGTGGTCTGTAGGATGTTATAAACTGAAAAGCAGTCTTGCCCACTGTTAGTTGCACATGGATGGTCTCCAATACTTCGTGCAATGCCACTAACCTGGAGGTGTGGATATCCTTGATAAATATGGAAACTCCCCCTCCTTTTGTGGTTCGGTCCGGGTTTTGGGGCCGAAAAGCATGATACGAGGTATAGCCTGGTAGTGCTGGGGTGCTCTCTTGAGCGTTGAACCAGGTTTCTGTCACTGCACAGATATCGATGTTCTCCATACTGAGGAGAGCTTCGAGTGCGTGCATCTTGAGGTTAAGACTTCTGGCGTTTAGCAGCATTACCCTTAGTTTCTTGTTCTTTGTGCTGTCTATGGGGGTGGGTTTGACTTTTGAGCCTTGCCTAAAAAAGGCACTATGGGGGTGACAAGAGCCTTTGCCAATATCCAAAAGCCCAGTGGTGACAGGTGCAAGCCGTCCCTAGCGAAGCAACGTGGCTTGTCGAGCATGTCATCCCAGGCTGACAGACACTGGATCCCCTTTGAATGACACCAAAATTTTAGCCAATTGTTAAAATCGATCATTTTGTCTTTGTACTGTGGCATCATTCTAGGTGAGGGTAAGATGCTGCTCAAGGTCAGGGTCATACCAGCCTGGGCTACATGATCAGAGAGCTCCTCTATGTCTCTTTTCATGTAGTCCAGGGAGGTACGTCTCAGGTCATTCACACCAGCATATACAATGACTGAGTCATATTTGTATTTGCTTTGGAGTGACCTGAGTGCTTGTGTTATGTGTCGGATCCTAGCACCCGACAGGCAGCTCACCGTGACCTTCTCTTTATTCAGCCTGGTGAGCGGGACATCAGTGTGTCTGACAATAGAGTCACTTATAACAAAAGTATCAGGTGTGTTATTCAGCCTTAAGGGCTGTGGCTGCTTGGCACACTGACTTTGTGGGTTATGTGTTGTGTGTGTTTTGTTTTGAGGTAGCGGTTGCTTGGATGTCTGCTTTGGAGGTCTCTGTTGCTTAGGTAGATTTTTATTTAGAGCCTCCGAGTATGTTTTTGTGTATTTATGTGTTTGGTTCGCTGATGTGGTGGGACTATGTGATACTGGAATTGTGTTGTGTGAGGTTACCTTCTCCTCCTGACTGGTTACACCAGTTTTGAGATGAGAGAGCTCAGCCTCCAGTTTGTCTAAATAGTTGCATCTCTCACATATATTTGAACCTGTTTGGAGGAGGAGAGGGTTGTTTGTGTACATGAGACAGTTGTAACATTGCCTCAAAATTCCCAGATTCACCAGCTGGACTGGAGAGGAAACCATTGACTGACCTTTGGACATGCTAGAGTAACAGGGAAACTGAATTTAAGATGGACCAATAGAGGACAGGGTAATCGTAGTGAGTATAAGAGTAAGTGGTGCTTATGGTTTAATAGTGCTAACTTGTAGGATTACTTAATTGGACCAGTGAAGGGCCTTAGAATGAGAATATGGTGTTTAAATTGAGAGATAGAGCAGTTCTAAGGGAAAAAGTGATGAGCAGACTTTGTGGAGCCAGGAATAGTTTAAACCCAATTAGGCGGCGCTGGCCGTTGTTGCGCTAGGCTCAAAAACGCGCAAAACCGCACAAAAGAGGGTTTTAAGAGAAGAAGATGAAGGAGTTTTGGAATTGACCCAAAATGGCCAATAAAACTACAGTTTCAAGTCAGTAACCACTCCCACAGGAGCAGGCAGGCTGCTCAATGTTCTTCACTGCCACTGATCAACAGAGAGACTTTCCTTTAGCCCAAGCAAAAAATGGCCTCACAGAAACTTACAAACAGTTCAAGAACAGCAAGCCTGTAACTGAACTTTTTTAAATCTCAGAAAAGTGGGAAAAAAGCAAGATTTTTTTTTTTTTGTTTTTTCAGAGATAGCAGAGGTTAACAAGTATCAACAAGTTATAACAGTGCAGTAAATGATCCCACACAAGAGTGCTAGGCCAAAGACAGATAAAATGCAAGTTTTGAGAAAAAAACGATTTTAAAAATAAGTGCAAACAGGAAATTCAGTAAACAGCTCTAGGTTGTGCTCTAAATACAGTTACTAATGCAGAAATCAAATTTAACAAGCCAGAAAATGCTCAAAATAGGCGGCTATGCAGAAAATCTTAGCAAATAAACAGAGGAAAAATACTTAAAGTCTCAAAAGTGGCTGTTTTCTTCTCTCAGCATTTTCTCCTCTTGGTGGGTGCTTCACCAACAGCCAACAAGCCTGAAAAGACGCCAAAACCACGAGGCAACCAGGTTTTAAGAGAGGAAGATGAAGGAGTTTTGGAATTGACCCAAACTGGCCAATAAAACTACAGTTTCAAGTCAGTAACCACTCCCACAGGGGCAGGCAGGCTGCTCAATGTTTTTCACTGCCAATGTCAAAAGTCCATGTTACTGGTAAAATTTTTGCAGGGGGGCAATCCCCCCTGCACCCCCACACCCTCTGCATATTATATATTCCAAATCTGAGATTGCACTACAGTGAGAAAAGTGTACATTTCTTGATCCCCACTGTAGCGCAATCTGTTATCAGAACATTGATTCCACATTAGCTACCATTCATTTGAACATTTTCTGGATCGTCATTGCAGAAACCTGAACACAGCCTTTTGATGTTCCCAGCTTTGTGTAAGTGCCAATCTAAATTTTGATAGTAAACTGCTTATGGCCGTATATTCAGGTAGCAGTGGGTAACAACATTAAAATGAGTGATGCTGTATGTACTAGTGAGGTAAATCAAAAACGGAAGAGTGATTTGTAAATATTTACATCCCACAATGTGCAGCTAGAAAACTCATATTAATGAACACAGACAAATCTTCAGGTAGACATAAAGGAATTGCCAAAAAAAAAAATGTTAGGGATTGCCACTGCATTAGGTAATGTCTATCAGCAAAAGGCTGTTATTGCTGCTACACACCATGACAGTGCATGTTGTTGACCTCAGAAGTGCCATGTTATCTGACAAAGCTTCACATTTCAATGACACCATAATATCCACATTGTGGACTAGCACCATGTGGCTAGAGACACCACTTAAGACATTGTGGATGTGTGTCTACCTTATCTGCATCTCTATGAAGCACGGCTGATAACACCTGTCAGAAATGTACAGAATTAAGCAGATGGGGAGTACAACTGTGCACAATCATAAGCATGGGTTGCTGTGGAACATGTGCTTTGGCTGCTGAAGGCAGGGTTCACTGTCTAGATTTTTCTGGTAGTCCCGTGCAGTATGATCCTGATATGTGTGTGCAAAATATTTTCAGCATGTGTAAATGTGTAATGTTACAAGATATCATTCTTAGGAGGCAGTTATACCGGGGGGGGGCAATTGTAGGAGAACCAGATACCACCACATCATGCAGTGGAGGTTGGGCCATATAAGGAGAAGGTGGAGGAGCCAGCAGCAGGGGTTAGATGGAGTGTATGTGTGAGGGTAGGGGAACATTAACATAAAAGGCTTTATGAAGGGCCAGTGTCACTGAATGTGTGTGTGTGTGTGTGTGTGTGTGTGTGTGTGTGTGTGTGTGTGTGTGTGTGTGTGTGTGCGCAAGTATGATATACTGGGGGCTGTGGTAGTGCGAGTGTGTAGCTGCAGCACTGTAGATAAATCAACTGGATAGGGCCAGGGCAAGCAAGGTAGAAGGCTGAGCATCTTGTGCGTGCACCTGCCCAGGAGAGCTGATCATGAGGAAATGCCAGTGCCATGCCTGCCATGACCCTAGGGTTGTCTTCTCCTGGCAGTAGACACTTTCTCAATAGACGTAGCTGTGGAAGTGGTACTGCTGGGTGACCCTAATTTAGGCCATCCATGGCCAAAATGACCACCATCTGTGGAGGCATTGGTGGAACGGCTTTGTGGATGACCCTTTCAAATATGTTATTTAGCCGGTCAAAACAATTTCACATATGGGTCATGCACTCCCGCAGGCCATCATATACACCATGCATTGGCCTTATTAACTCTGACTTGCTATGGTAGTACTAGCACATGTCTCCATGATAGCCCTGCACATACACTGGGTTGCAACCACTGACCCACTGACTTTATGGAGAAGTGGGTGACAATGTCTTTAGCAAACAAGAGTACCCAACTCAGCCCTCCCATCTGCATGCATCACTCCAAATAAGGGGGCTTGTGGCAGATCCTGATGTGAATGCAGTAGAGAGTGCCACACTCCCCTGACTGCTAGTATCTATAGTAACCTGTCTTCCCCATGGGGTTAGTGTCCACAAGCACAGATACTCCATCCATGATCTGTGTAAGGGATCTAATGCTCACATTCCCTTTGTCAAATACACATGTTCTACTCCCTGAACATGCTCACTCATCCCATTATCATCAGAGCTTGCAGATCCTCCAGCACAAAGCAATGGTAATTAAACAATGGTAGTACCAGACAGAAAATCACATGTGAATAGAACAAAATGCAATAACCTGTGTAAGTATGACCCATCAGCAAAAGGATACATCTAAGTCAGGTGCTTGACCAGTAGCATTTGAAAGCCAAATAGGTAATATCAAACCTTGTTCAAGTGGTCATACAGGAAGAATCCCAGATGTTCCTGTATAACTCAAATCAGACAGTTTTAATAAGTTAGCAAGTGAGTAATGGGTTAAGAGGAATTATGGCTGCTGTGGCAGAGGAAGAGCTTGACATACCTGGAGCATGAAGCTCTGTGCCATTGTCCAGCATCACAGTGTGGCACCATTTGGCTCTGTCACTGTCACTTACAGAGCAAAATACTCATTTAGCTCTGGCAGAGATACGTCCATCGATGGCCCACAATCTGTCATCCTACCTTCCTATGACAGGTGGACAGATCTTTTTTTTTTTGCAGCATTAGTAATGCCAGTGGCCCTGTGGTGGACCATTTCATACAATTCTGGCAATCAAAATAATTCACGTTTACCACCAGATCTTTCCAGGTACACATCCGGAAAGAGCCATCAACACGTACTTAGAAAGTCTGGAGTAGCACCTCACTCTCTGAATTAGAGAACTTTATTTTATGAGTAGATTTTTCAGCAAATTCATGAATGTCATTCTGTTCAGTAACCTTCTAGAGCATTTATCAGTAGGCATAGAGAACAGTGGTGTTAGCGTGGTGGTTGTGAGTTGCCCAGAAAACCCTTAGATCTCTGTTGTCCCTCTTGCTCATAAACAATGGTGCTTGTGTGCCTGGCAATCATATTTGTCTATCAAGGCATTTTACCTAGTGGCAGGCACTAAACACTAATGAGCAAATGTCCCCCACAACACCTATGGTGACATCACTGTTTCATCTCATTTGTAAAAATGACTTCTTCCCAGACAGTATATAATGTAAGCTATAGAACAGGAAAATTATTTTACACAAAGTAATAGTACAAGGCCTACTTCAGTGTGTTCACATGTGCTCTGCTTATTTGCTAATGGTTGCAAATTGTTCAGTACAATTGTACCCTCTCACTCCTCCAGTTCAATAGCTCATAACAGTAATGCCAAAGCTAGTTGTTTATGTAGTAAAGAACACAGCAGTTACCTGCACTCATATTTTGAAAAGTGAAGCTGAAAAGGTAGCATGTACCTTGTAGTAGCTGGGATCTAATACATCTAAGAAATAAATGCTGGTCGCCTGTTGCAAGATTTGATCTTGCTGCTCTAGTAATTCTCCCATGCTGCACTGAGTCCCAGTGCCTTCTCCCATGCTTAGACTGCACAAAGGTAGGTGCCAAGATGTGGTATTTATGGAGATGAGGGCTCAACTCATGACTCTCTCAGAATCACCTAATTTCTGCATTTCACTGACTGACCAAACTCCATGCTGAACTGTATTTAAATCACAGTCATACCAAGACATCAGCAGGCAGCATTGTGCATGCATGGTTCACCTATGACACCAGAGGGATATGTGTAACTCCTCATCTGAACTAATGAAAATAGAGTCTCTGAAATGCATGCTTTATTCATGGCATATACGCAGAGACAGGGCTCCCATGTTTCACACCTTACAGGGACAATGTTCAAACATTGCAATACAAGTACCTATATTGAGTTGTCCCACTATGAGCCATTCAAATTACTTGCCCCATATTGCATGCCAACTGTCACAGTGGAGTAAAAGTGTGAACATGAGGTATCTGCCATTTTTCTATGTGATTTATCAGCATATAGGCTTGTGCTCAGAGAGAAGTGCACCTTTTAGGGCACAGAGATGGCATGTGGAGGAGTTGAAACTCTTCCTTTACTTCATCCTCACTGTCTCTATCTACATACTACTAGAGGAGGGCTATTAAGGTCCACAACACAAGACAGAAGCTTGAAATCCTTTCGTTTAGACAGTGATACATGTAAATAGCAGCCCATACTCAGGTGAATAATGCTGGCACCATTATAGTGACATGAGATAACACCATCCCAATCTCCCTAGCCTGTAGAAGGATAAGCTTAAAGTTACACCACTTTAAATGTACTGTAAGTAGCCATTGTCTTACCTCCACATACCACCTGCCAGTGTAAGGCATCCACATATCTCACACATTACTTTGTCTCTGACCATAGCCTACGTAGCTATTGCAGAGACTGCACAGCTGCACAACAAGAGGACAGAGTGCCTTAGAGAGCTCCAGGCTGAGTACACCTGTTTCATACAGTACAGGTTTAAGGGTTAGCAGTCTGTTCAGGTAGTATAGCTACCATGGTATAGGTTATCTACTCCACTGGCAGTTCTGTGCTAAGCTAAATCATTCAAAGGTATCAGTATGACTGTTTGATGCTACTACTGCCTGTGTACATACATCCTCTGGCTGAGTTATTCAAGTAACTTAGCACATTATGGCTTTGAATTTCAGACTGCATGTGCTGATACCTATGGGTTTGATTCCCCACATGGTAGTACAGTGTACTATCAATGGCAATTTGGGGTGGGTGTTGACTGTATTTCTGAGTATAGTGCATACAGCTTAATAAGGGAAAAATAAGTGTGAGCTGAATTCTTTCATTGTATCCATACATTTATGACATACACCATCTTTCTCAATGCACTTCATCTGATGTCATTACTGCATGTATGACTGCAGCTTTTAGTTTGGTTACAGAGTAACTCAGCACATTAAGGATCTACTAGTCTGGTGCATATGATGATGGCAGTGGGGTTGATTCCCCCCTCAGCTGTCTGCAGTGCCATTATTGTTTGTTGAGTTATTATTATTATTATTATTATTATTATTATTATTATTATTATTATTATTATTATTATTATGCATTAGTAGCGCTTATCAAAGGATGTATAACACTGTAAAGGAAACATATGTATGATGGTTATTTTTTTCATTGTATTTGTACATTACTGTCGCACACCATCTTTCTTAGTATACTTTGTCTAATGCCATTACTGTGTGATTGACTGAGGACTTCAGCTGGATTGCAGAAGTAGCTCAACACATTATTGACTGGAGGCTAGATGCCCACATCAGCTCTCTACAGACCCCCAGCTCATTGCATTAGGTCCCTTTCCTGAGGACCCAGTGGTGAGAGAGTAAATAGCGGCATATAAGCCCCCACTGAGTTACTGCAGGCAGGGATGATAGTTGTGCAACCCCATCCTGGTATTACCTTCTCCTTTATGTCTATACCTGCCTCTGTTTATTGTGCAATCCTCCCCATCACCACTGTCGTCTCCCTGTGTGTCTGATGTCTCCTTCTCCATTGTACTTCCCCTCCCTCATTATGAAAACACCTCCCCATCAGTCGTTTGGCATCGATATTTGTCTGAGTGTCCCTGTTACTTACTCTAACCCTCTTACTTTCTTCTCACTTCTCTTACTTCCTTCTTTAACTCCCTTTCTCTTTTTATATATATAAAAAGGGCACCTGACCCACGAAATGTTTTACCCCCCCTTCCCATTTTCCTTCCTTAGGCTTTTGCCTGATGTTCTTCCCTCTGCTTGCTTCCTACTTTTTCAGTACTTTCCTATACCCCCATTTCCACCCTTTAATTTGATGAAAACAAAGATGAACACACACCAAATCGAGCTGTACTTGCAAAACAGCAAGTCACATCACATAAGGGCCTCAGAGCCTCTAGTCTTATTCTCCCTCCCAGCTACAAACACAGGACTCCTAACTCCCCTACAATCCCAGCCATGGCTTGTGTTACCCCACAGCATTTCCACCATGATGGAAAACTGAAATATAATCACGTGAATTGAAAAAAAATTGCATTTCTCTCATAACTGTTGATACCCTACAGTTTTTTGTTTATATTGCTACTTTTTGTTCGTTTTTTTATGTACAACTTACTGCCTCTCAGTTCTCTTTATTTTTATTCTTTGTGAATTATTTCAGTCACAAAGTACCTGCAAATAGTCAGTTATGACCAAAAGTGAAAATAAAATTAAAAGTATAATGGCAATTAAAAGCTTCCACATGACTTCTTCTTGTTGCTACTTTGCTTGTATGATCACGCAGAGCCTGTTGGAAGTCTGTACATAAGTGATGTTCACAGATTATAGGTTCATAGGTAGGTACTAGACTATCTGCCCAAAGGCATTTATAAGCCTAGCCAAAATGTGTTGGCTTTCGCCACCCCTATAGATTAGTTCCCTGTGCCTCTGTCCAGCAGAGCCACTGAAGTGATCCCCGGGGTAAACTTTCTGTTTCCCATCCACTCGTCAAGGTTTCTCTTGAAGAGTGCTAGCGAGGAGCTCTGCCTAATGTAGATTGCAATCTTGTTCCAAAGCATGGGAAGTCTCTGAGACAGGAATCTATCCCTCTTATTTATTGCTGTGGTGAGGTTTAGATCCCTAGAGCGTGTGGGTCGAGGGGATAAGGTTTTCTTTAGGTGGAGCATGTCCATCAGTTCTGGGTTGGACATGGCCTTGTATGTCAGGCAGAGATCACCCCTGAGCAGGCGGTATGCAACCGAGTACAGCTGGAGTTTCTTTAAGTTGTGATCCTCTTGGTGAGGTACTTCTGTGGTCTTTCCAGCTGTTGCAGGTGTCTTGTAAGGTACATCCCAAATGGGACGTTGTGCTCTTTGATGGATCTGATGAGTGATGAGTAGAGGAGCACAATGACCTCTTTTGATCTGGATGCAAACCCTTTTGTGAATAGGTGGGTCACATAGAAGGATTTTCTAACCACTTTGGCAATGTGATTATCAAAGGAGAGATCACTATCTACTTGGGTGCCCAGATCCCTTATTACATTTTCCATATTTAGGGGACTACCACCCTAGTTTGTGGGTAGTTTGTTATTTCCTAAGGGAATAACTATGCGCTTTTTGGCATTCAGCTTGAGGCCATGATTTTGACACCAGGTATCCGTCTCAGTGAGATCCTTTTGGAGGATTTCTGTGTTAGCCGGTGAGTTAATTATAACCCGTAGTTTGCAATCGTCTGTGAACTTAGTCAGCCATAGTCCTCCTGTGCTTGTCTGTACCTCTGAGAAGTATGTGCCGAACAGGAGGGGCCCTAGGACTGAGCCCCAGGGAACGCCACTTGTAACTGGTTTAGAGTCAGACCTAGCTCCCGCAACTCTCACCATGTGGGTTCTGTCTTGTGACATAGGGTTTTATGTTCAGGCTGATGATCTTGTCTATAATAGCAGAATGGGGAATGGTATTGAAGGCCTTTGAGAGGTCTAGGTAGGCTGTGTGTACCACCTTTCCTTTGTCTATAGCCTTGGTAACTGTCTCAAAGCAGTCCACCAGGTTTACGAGGCATGATCTGCCCTTAACAAAGCCAAACTGGGTAGGGTCCAGTGTTTGGAGGTTCCCAATGTCTCTGTTAATGAGTTCCATGATGATGCACTCCATAGCCTTGCAGACCAAGCTAGTCAGGCTTATAGGGTGATAGTTCCCAAGGTCTGCTGTGGCTCCACCTTTGTGGAGCGGAATAACTGTTGCTGTGCACCACTCTATGGGTACATAGCCTGTGGAGAGGCTGAGTTTGAACAGTGTGTTTAGGTGAGGGGTTAGTTCGTCTTTGAGCTCATATAGGACGCAGCCTGGGACACCGTCCAGTCCCATTGATGCTGTGTTTTTGGCTTTGGAGAGGGCTATTTTAACCTGAGTGTCTGTGATTTCAGGGGGTCTACATTCTTCTGGTATGGTTATGGGCCCTTTTGGGGGTGAGAGGGGGTGAAGTTTGCACTGAACCTGTCTGCCAGGATGTTGGCAATATCAGTTGGTTCAGTATATTTTGTGCCATTCTGCACTAACTCCGAGCAGATCTGAGCATTGCCACTTAGATTCTTGACATATTTAAAGAATGCCTTGTGGTTATCTTTGGAGTCCTTGGCAAGTTTTCTTTCAAAGCTCGCCTTGGACAGTTTTATGAGGGATCATAGTTTCTTGCTGATACTGATTAGGGATGTCTTCCCTTCTTGGGATTTTACTCTTTTCTGTACTCATTTCTTCCTTCTATTGTATAGCTTGTTTATGGCAGGGGTCTACCAGACTGGTTTCCTTTTCTTATAGGAGGGAGTCTTGGTTTTGCTTGGGATAGCACGATCCATGCATTCTTGTAGGTGCCCGCAGAATTCATTAGTAAAGGATTTTGCAGCTTGGACAGTGTTATCCTTTAGCATGGGGGCTTTGAAACTTTCCACCTCCATCTTAAGTAACGTGAAGTTTGCTTTTGAAAAGTTGTTCACGGTGGTTTCCTTGTCCGTGGGGTGGAGGCGGAATGTGGATATCCAAAGTGATTTGTTTATAGTCAGATCTAACCAGCGAGGGGGTTGACTTCCGGTGTGGAACACCGGTCACCCATGTTGGTGATGACCAGGTCCAATATGTTGTCACCTCTGGTGGGAGTGTTGACCAGTTGTTCCAGGGTGTTTGAGTTTATAAATACTAGGAAATGTTGAACAAGGGAGTTAGTACTTGTGTAGTTCTCCAAGTTAATGTTTGGGTAGTTGAAATCACCCAATATTAGGGTGTTTGGTAGGATCTTTATGTTACCCAGTTTTTCCAGAAATGTGGAATGGGCATCCTGGGACATGGTGGGTGATCTGTAGCAAGCTACAATTTGAATTGCAGTTTTGCCCATTGTTAGTTGCATGTGGACAATCTCTGAAGCATCATGTTGTTCCACTAATCTGGAGGTGTGGGTATCCTTGATGAATATGGATACTCCCCCACCTTTTGTATTTTGGTCCGGGTTCTGTAGTCAAAATGTATGGTATGAGTTATAGCCTGGTAGTGCTGGGGTGCTCTCTGAAGCCTTAAACCAGGTTTCTGTTACTGCACATATATCGATTTTCTCCATACTGAGGAGTGCCTCCAGTGCATGCATTTTGAGGTTTAGATTTTTGTTACTTGTGCTATTTACGGTGGTGAGTTTGTCTTTTGAGCCTTGCCTAAAAAAGGCACTATGGTGGTGGCAAGAGCTTTGGCCAGTATTCGAAAGCCTAAGGGTGACAGGTGCAAGCCATCTCTAGTGAAGCAGCGTGGCTTGTCGAGCATGTCATCCCAGGCAGACAGACAATGGATCCCCTTTGAATGCCACCAGAAACTTAGCCAAGTGTTGAAATTGATAATTTTTTCTTTATACCATGGTATCATTCTTGGTGAGGGCAGGATGCTACTCAGGGTCAGGGTCATACCGGCCTGGGCTACGTGTTCAGAGATCTCTTCCATGTCTCTTTTCATGTAGTCCAGGGAGGTATGGCTCAGGTCATTCACACCAACATGGACAATGACAGAGTCATATTTGTACTTGTGTACCTGTGTACAGTGACCTGAGTGCTTGTGTTATGTGGTGGATCCTGGCACCTGACAGGCAGCTAACAGTAACCTTCTCCTTATTCAGCCTAGTGAGTGGGACTTCAATGTGCCTGACAATAGAGTCACCTATTACTAGCATGTTGGGTATGTTATTTTGCCTTGAGGGTTGTGATTGCGTGGCACACTGGTTTCGTGAAGTATGTATTTCATGGTTTGTGTTGGGGGGTGGAGTTTGCTTGGATGTCTGCTTTGGAGAGCTCTGTTGGTTTTGCAGATTTTTATTTAGAGCCTCCGAGTATGTTTTTGTGTATTTACGTGTGTTCTTTGCTGGTGCTGGTTTAATGGGTCTATGTGAGACTGCTGGTGTGATGCCAGTATTTCCCTTCTCCTCTTGACTGTCTGATCCAGTCTTGGGTTGAGAGAGCTTAACCTCCAGTTTGGCTGTATAATTGCATCTCTCGTATGTATTAATGTTTGGTGGTAGGAGGAGAGGGTTGTCTGTGTACATTAGGCAGTTGTAACATTGCATTAAAATGCCCAGATTCACCAGTTGGACTGGAGAGTACACCTGAAACTGCCCTTTGGACATGACTGGACAGTTACAGTAAACTGTTTTACTAAATGGCTGGTAAGGTCGACGAGAGAGCCTTGTCCTTCTGTAGTGCTAGTGTTTATAAGTGCTTGCTATGAGTTCTGAGCAAGTGCCAGGCTGAGAAATGAATGGCTTGAGTGCTTAAGTTGAAAGTTTGTCTAGTTCCAAGGGAAAAATTGAAGGCGAGACTTTGTGGAGCCGGGAATAGTTATACCCTAGCTAACCAGCACTGCCCAGCGCGCAAAACCGGGCAAATGTGGTTTTTATAGCAGGGAAATGAAAGAGATAGAAATTAGCCCAAAATGGCCAATAAACTACTACTTTCTGGGCTGAAACCACTCCTCCAGGGAAAGATAGGCTGCTCTAAGCTCCCCTCTCTAACAGGTGAACAAAGAAACTTCTTTCTATCCAAGTAAGGTATGGGCAAACACAGAGATTTGTAACACATCCCTGAATTCAGCACTAACCTGAAAACTGGACTATACTAGCTTAGAAAGGTGGGAAACACGTATATATATATTTTTTTCAGAAAATAAAGCAGATGCAATAAAAAAACACTTTAAATGGGCATAAAATATACTTACTGTTATATATCTCACTTCTGAGTTGTAGTCAATGCCCCTAGTAATAATGTAGGAAGAAACACAAATAGAGTAAAAGCAGATGAATAAAGTGCATTTTTTTATATATATAAAACAATAGAAAATGAACAATCTGATTTAAACAAGTTGCCCAATTAACCAGAAAAAATTTACAAACTGAGCCCTGTTCCAGCATTCTTCAATCAGACAAGTTCTAACTGCACACTCCTGCTACTAGAGTGCAGGGGGACCTTCTCCAAAAAAGATGGCCTGGATCAGTGTTCAAGTTATACAAACAAAGTTGGATTCAGCAGTCTTGAATCTGGTCCTATGCTACAGCAACAAGGCACACCAATTTCAGAAAGAAACATTTCGGATAAGCAGGCACAATAAGCCTGTGACCAGAAATTCCCAGTTCAGAAGGGCAGAATCCAGCCTCTCCTCCCACAAGAGTGCAGACCACAAACCTTCTTAATGTAGAATAATTGGCCTGAAGCCCAAGTGTTTAAACCAGAACTAATACACTTTTAGAATAGCAGACACTGAGCTTTCAATCAGCAATTCCCAGCATAGAAGGTTGTAAGCTACCTGCCCTTCCACAACAGTGCAGACCACAAACCTTCTTCATGTAAAACAACAGGTATGAAGCCCAAGTGCTTAAACCAAAAGACTTAGAATAACAGTTACAATTTAATCAGGCTACTACCAAGCAGCAATAAGTGCAGCAGAATAAATAAAATTGAGTACTTTTAAGAAGAGGCAAAGGTAAAATAAAGTAATTAAGTAGGAGGAAACACAAATACAGTAAAAGCAGATTATTTTTTTTTATTATTAGTAAAGTGCAAGGAGAGAGGAAGGAAGAACCTAAGTGAGTTGACCTTCTCAGATCTTCTCTCTGTATAAAGTAGAGTGAACACTAGACTCAGAATATGATCTCACTGTATTTGGTTAAGTGAGCAAATGAGATGGACTCAGGAGGAGTGTTCAAATACAGACTTACAGAAGGGGCGGGCAATTCCAGAGCCACCAACACTAAAGTACAGTTTTGTACCTACCATAAATGTAGATGTTCGAGTGTTCACACTGCTGCAGTAATCACACTTGGGTTATCCTGCCATCAGGAGGTCCCGCAGTCAGCCAGAGTTCCAAAGTCTTGGTCCGGCGTCGGTTGCTGTCACTTCTTCCCTGATGTCAGTACGCCAGGGTATATAAGATGCATCCAACGCCATTTTCTTCAGTTTTTCTTGCCCCAGATGTCAGGTGCCCCAAGTAGGTAGGCAATACATATAAAATAAAAAACAATACCTTCAGTCACAAGCAAATACACCACAAAGGTTGTATAGGATAGAAAGGTATAGATAAGGCCAGCTAGTACAGAGGGGATGGAGGGAGGGTAACCTGGACTGCAGCAGTCTCAACACTCGAACATCTACATTTATAGTAGGTACAAAACTGTACTATGTTCATTGTGTTACACTGCTGCAGTCATCACACTTGGGTAGAATCCCAAAGCTAAGGTTGGGTGGCTGGTCTATAAAGAGTTAGGATTGGCTATGAGACCCTGCAGAACTGCAATGGCAAATCCTGCTCTGAATTTAGAGTAAAGAGGCAGGTGGTAATGCTTTTTAAAGGTGTGCACTGAACTCCAAGTTGCAGCCTCCAAAATTTCCTTGGTAGGTACTCCTCTGAGAAAGGCTGCTGAAGTGGTTGTAGCCCTGGTGGAATGTGGCCTAATGCTAATTGGGACTGATTTCCTATGCTGTATGTAGCAGTAACGGATATAGTGTCCTATCCATTTGGATATAGTCTGCTTTGAGCTAGCCTTGCCCTGTGATCCTGCAGCATATGCTACAAACAGTTGCTCAGTTTTTCTGATCGCTTTTGTTTTGTCCAAGTAGAAGCGTAGCTCCCTGTGTATGTCCAAATAATGCAGAAGTTTCTCCCATTTATTCTGGGGGTTTGGATAAAAAGTTGGCAAATGGATGGTTTGGTTAAGAGCCACACTAGATACCACCTTTGGCATAAAAGTAGGGTTTGTCCTTAAAGAAACCCTGTCCTGATGAAAAATTATAAAAGGTTCCACTGCCATTAATGCCTGTAGCTCTGAGACTCTTCGTGCTGAAGTTACTGCCAGGAACAGAGCTGTTTTCCATGATAAAATTTTAGATTGGCTGTATTGGCTGGCTCAAAAGGTGGCAGGGTCAGATTTTCCAAATCAAAATTGAGGTCCCAGGTTTGTGTTGGAGCTCCCCGGGGCGGTCTTAAGTTTTTAGCCCCTCTGAGGTTCTGCTTTAGCAAGGAATGAGAGAATAAAGGAGGATCCATGTTATAATGTGCTGAAATGGCAGAGGCGTGGATCTTAATTGATGAGAAGAATAGGCCTCTGTCCAGCATCTCAGTTTAGTATTGTAAAATCTGAGGAATGTTTGGAACAAGAGGATCTAGGCTTTGAGCCTGGTTCCAGGCGCAGAATCTCTTCCATTTCTCTGAGTAAGCTTTCCTGGTGCTAGGCCTCCTGGCCTTCAAAATGACATCCATAACCACTTTAGAGAGAGGTGTTGCCTGTTTGACTAATAAATCTGCCATGCAGCTAGGTTTAGGGTTTTGAGCTGACCGTGCTGGATCTGATTGTTTTGTTGAGTCAGAAGGTGTGGAATTTGAGGCAAAATCCATGGTGGGCCTTGTGCTAGGTTCCTTAAGATAGGGTACCACTGCTGACGTGGCCAGTCTGGAGCAATCAGGATCATCTGTGGTTTCTCTTGTCTGGCTTTTAGGAGTACCTTTGAAAGGAGAGGCAGAGGCGGGAAGGCATAAACTTTTAGGTTCTTCCAGCTGAACAAAAGAGCATCCACTTTCCATGCTTGTTTGTGATAAGTCCTTGTGCAGAATTTTTGTAGTTGGCAATTCAGTGGGGAGGCAAAAAGATCTGTTTCTGGGCATCCCCATTTTTGCATTACCATGCTGAAGATTTGTGGATTCGATTCCCATTCGTGAGGGTCCATGATATTTCTGCTTAGATCATATGCCAGAGTATTTTTCTTTCCTAGCAGGAATTGTGCTTGCAGGTGAACTTGGTACGTTAGAGTTGTGTTCCACAAGGTCATGGCTTGCCTGCATAGGGGGTAAGAATGAGTGCCCCCTTGCTTGTTTATGTACCACATTACTGTGGTGTTGTCTGTCTTTAATAATAATTGTCCTGGATGCAGAAAGTCCTTGAAAGCTGTTAGGGCATTTTGCATAGACAACATCTCTTTTTGATTGATGTGAAGATGCAGCTGGTCTGTGGTCCACTTGCCCTGAATGCATTTTCCTGCCATGTGTGCTCCCCAGGCATAATCCGAAGCATCTGTTGTTAGAGTCTGCCTGGCTGTGGGTAGGGTGAAAGGCTGACCGTTGTTTAGGTGACATGCCTGTGCCCACCATTGAAACTCCTATTGTAGGCAGGGAATCAGTGGCATAACTGCTTCTAAACTGTGAGAGTGCTGAGTCCAAACACTTTTCAGATACCATTGTAGTTTCCTCATATGCAGTCTGGTATATAGTATTAGTAGTATGCAGGATGCCATGAATCCCAGGGCCTGCAGAATTTTTCTTGCAGGGAGATGGGACTTTTTTGCCAGTAGTTGAAAATATTGAGTTAGCTGAACCTACTTGGCTGGCGTGAGGTAAGCCATCTGGGCCGTTGTATTTAAGCTGGCACCCAGGAATATAATCTGTTGTGAGGGTACTAGTTTTGACTTCTTTTTGTTTGCTGTGTACCCTAGAGAAGTTAGCAACCTTTTTACAAATGCCAGATGGTGTAGAAGATTGTCCTTTGTCTCTGCTTGAATGAGGCAGTCGTCCAGGTATGGATATATTTGAATTCCTTTTTGTCTGCAAAATGCAATTACTGGTGCCAGGCACTTTGTGAAGATCCTGGGCACAGTAGATAAGCCAAAGGGCAGTGCAGAGAATTGGTAGTGCATTGTACCAGCTTTGAATCTGAGGTATCTTCTGCAATTTTGTCTGATAGGGACATGCAGGTATGCCTCTTTGAGGTCCAGAGTAACAAGCCAAGCGTTCTTGCCCAGCATGGGTAGAAGCTGCTGTAATGTCAACATTTTGAATTTCGGAATATCCAGGTAAGTATTTAGAATTGAAAGGTCTAATATGGGCCTCCAGGCCTTGTCCTTTCTGGGGACCAGGAAGAGTCTTGAGTAAAATCCTTGTCCTTGTTCCTGCTGTGATACTTTTTGAATAGCTCTCATGTCCATGAGGGCTGAAATTTGTTTCTGTGCCTCTGCCCATTGATTTTGTGGCAGGTCTGGTATTCTTTTTAGCCTTGGTAAAGTATGAAAGTGGAACCTGTATCCTTGAGACACAATATTTAGAACCCATTTGTCTTGGGTGATTGTTTGCCGGTTTTGAGGAAAAAAGTGCTAGTTTCCCCCCCCAAGGGGGCTTCCAAAAGGGAAGTGCTTGGCATACGAAGGGGAAAGTCATTGTGACTGTTTCCTGTAAGGTTGAGACTTGTCCTCACCTCCTTTTGGGGTTGAGGTGCCCCACTGTCATTGTCTGTTTGAGCCTTGGAGTTGAGATCTGCCTCTTGGGCGTCTGTATCTGCCTCTCTGTGGTCTGTCTGACACTGAAAAGGATCAATATTTTGTAGGCCAATTTCTGCTAAATTGAGGTGGCTGTACCTGTAAGAAATCCTTGACTGTTTGCATAGATTTAGCTTTATCCTCCATTTTCTTTAACACTTCTTCTGCCTTAACACCAAACAAGGTATCATGCTGTAAAGGAGCATCCAATAATTTTGCCTTAACATGATCAGGTAAACTCTATTCTTTTAACCAGGCATGCCTTCGAATCACTGAACCTGTAACTGCGGCTCTACAAGAGGCCTCTAGAGAATAAAAACCACATTGCAGAGTATGTTTTCCCACCTGTTCAACTGCATGCAATAAATCCTGCATTTCTTTACAATCAGGAGCTTCTGAGCTTGCAAGCATTTTCTGTTTTAATTGAGCCATTAAATATTGTTGGTACTTAAGCATGTGAAACTGGCAATTTAAAGCCCTTACTGCTAAAGTTGCAGATGTGTATACTTTCTTTCCCCATCTATCCAAAGCTCTGGAATCTCTGTCAGAGGGTACTGGATTTTTTGCAATGGTAGCCTTAACCCCTTTTGGACCCTGAGAAATAGTTTCTGGATCAGCAGAAGGGTTTTTATAAAGAAACTTGTGAGAGTCAGGGACTCTGTAGTACCTATCTGGCTTGGCTGGTGCAGGGGGCAAGGAATCAGGAGATAAGCTGGATTCAGAAAACACATCATCCACAATATCTAGCACAGTTGGAATAGCCAGGGGCCTGTGCTGAGGCAATAGAAGGAAATCTCTGAGCCTTTTCTTAGATTCTGAGTAATCCTGACTTTCCCAATGGAAATGCTCCCTCATGGTATGTAAAGTTTCCCCAAAAGAATAATCCACAGGAGGAGTGGCTGAAGGGATAGATTCTTCAACATCAGAGTCCTCATAGTGGGGTAGAGAGTACCCCTGGTCTGAAGAGGAATCAGAGGAAATGGAAACCTGATCAGAGGAATCATAGTCTGTATCCTGCTTAGGCCTTTTCTCATGAGGGGGATGGGAATCCCTGATTAGAGTAATGAGGTATTTGGCCATTTTAAGCATCTGTTTCTTAGGCATGGAGGCTTGTCCAGCAGAATGTTGTACTTGTTTTTTTGTCTTTAGTGGTACTTTTGTCTTGGCTGTAGTTTTAATGGTAAGTTGTGAAGGTTTGAAAACACCCTCAGAAGCCAATGCCTGCTCAGCGGCTCCAGACCCATCTGAGAGATTAGTTTCCATAGGCTCAATACCTTGCATTTCCAGAGGCCTAGTTGTCTCCACGTGGGAGTCGGAGGTGGCCTGTGGCTCTGAGGTAGTGGGTGTCAGGGGCTGCGAAAACGCCTCACTGAGAACCGGCGAATCGGCGACTGGCCTACAAGAGGCTTCATCATCAGTTTTGGACCTCGGATGTCAGTCTTTGTCCTTATCCTTGCGTTTTTTCGGTATTGCGGTCGTCAGTTGATCCAACGGCATTGTATAATTGAACCTTTGGCCAAAGTAGTGCAATGCAAATTCAAAACGCCTTTTATTAGTACGTTTGTTAAATCTAGCACAAAACCGACAACTAGTGACGTCATGATCAGGGCCTTGGCATGGAATACAGTAAAAGTGGAAGTCCTTATGAGGTATTTGCTTTCCACAAGAAATACAATTATTAACTTTTTCTGACATCGGTCTGAGGCAAGAAAAAAGTTTCCCCAATGGGGTACTTAGCTTTATTGAAGACTTCGGATCCGAAATTCGACTTTGAAAATCTCAGGAGTCGGCCGACCAGCACTTGCGAACTGCTTCTGCTTTGGGCACCGCACGGCAAGAAAGACTGAAGAAAATGGCGTCGGATGCATCTTATATACCCCTGGTGCACTGACATCAGGGAAGAAGCGACAGCAACCGACGCCGGACCAAGACTTTGGAACTCTGGCCGACTGCGGGACCGCCTGATGGCAGGATAACCCAAGTGTGATGACTGCAGCAGTGTAACACGATGAACATCACCAAAACAAGAACAGGGAGGGTGGGTGCTGACAAACAAGAAGAAGAATAAGCACAGTTTTACAGACTACAGAGATATTAAATCAAAATACAGACATATAAATAAATAAACACTTATCTTTTCTCAATATCACAGCTGGCAGTAGGTCCAGCTCTCTGCAGCAGCCTGAGCAACAGGTATATCTGATTTAAAACACAGGACAGAAACCAAACAATACAGATGCAGGAATACTTTGGCCAGATGAAACTAGTTCTGAAAACTTACATTGTTCCCTGTGGCTGCACCTCAGTAGTACATGGTGTTACTGCAGACTTGGATGCAACCATGAGCAGCATATGTAATAATCTCGTATGAAAGAAACCAGGAAATAAGAATACAAACTCAGAAATAATCAAGCACCAGCAGTTTCAGTGACCAACTACAAGCAATATGGATGTAAAATATGTTTTAAGTCCAGCACATGCAATGATGAAATTAATAAAAATCATCATAGTCGCCAACTGTGCACTGTTTATTGTAAAAAATAAAATAGAAAAACCTGAGTGCTTTTGTACCATTGATATTGGGCTTCATCAGAGTAATGAATGTATTCACTACCAGCAGTATATATAGCCCCTAGAACTGTACCCTTTTAATCATCTGCTAAGAGTGGTTGATAAAATAATAGATCTCAAACTTTATACCAAGAAGCTGAATTTGCAACTCCTGTTGGGAAATAATAACTTAGAGGATAGAGCCACAGATATTTTTAAAAGACCCAGTATTTACAATCCACCCTTGCATCCTACCATTCTGTTGTATGAAAAGTTTTGTGAACAGGCTATTAGATGTCTTCTTAAAAAAACCCACTGGGATGAAAATTTCAACTTAACTAGTGAGGAATGAGAACTTTTTAATGAAATAAGTAACAGCAAGTGTTAATTGTTAAGTGTCCTAATTTTCAAAAAGGGATGCATCCTCACTTTTAATAATGACTCCAACACAATGAGACATATATTAATGAACAACTGGAAAATCTTTGATATAGGAGGTATTGACCAATCTAAAATAGGTAAGGGTCAGAGGTTCACTTTCAGAAGGGATTGGGACCTCAAACAATGCCTAGAACATGAGAGTACGCAAAAAATGAGTGAAGGTAATAAGCAGAGTTGCCACATTTTGTCGTGGCTAAAACCAGACTTAGGCCACACCCCTCACATCACCCCTAACCACACCCATGTCTCACCCACTTTCCACCCATTTTGTGACGTTATCTTTGCTTCATTCGAGGGGAAACATACCCTTTTTCCATTCTTGATGCCTGTTTTCCACAGATTTACTATACTTTTTTGGAAAAGGATAGCTCATGACTAGCCAAAGCATTAGTTGACACACCATTACTGTGGTCTCTGTGTGCTCTTAATTGAAATTGCACTTGATGCAGAGAGCTGCATCTGGAAATACTGTATGTTTATCTGTCATCCCCCCAGTCCCAATGAACATCACCCACTGGTGCCAACAGTGATTATTGAGGCTCTTTAATTACTGGTCCAGTGATGGGACATCACAACAGGGTCAGTATTATAAATCAGAGCTAGTTATATGTATTTTGCAGGATGGCCTTTTAAGCACGGTTGTGTCTAAGATCAAATTAGAATAGTCTATTGTCTTGCCTGTCTCAAATGAAAAGAGAGCGAGAAAATAAAAAAATTTAATTATAGAAAGGGGAAAGGTTGAAGAAAATCAGACAGAGGGAAAGTACCTACAATAATATCTGTTATCTCTCATAGATGCTATAAGGGATTGCTTATTTCATTTGGTTTTAGAAAAAGGGTTTGGTTCCCCAGTGGTTCCAAAGGAAGATGAATCTTCTAACACTCCACAGGCAAATGTTCCCTCCTCATACAACTCAGAGCAATCAGTTCAAGGGACTGGAGGCAAAACAATGGGTGCTTCAACAGGTAATTCTAATACAGAACCCAGGATTCTAATTATGTTGTTGTCAATGTCCCCACTAGCCAACCCATCTGACAAATGACAATCCTCCCAGGTCACACATAATAGCTCACATCCTGAAAGCTTTTAAGGACAAAATCTTTAAGGAAGAGTACATAGACCTGAGTTGGCAGACGCTGTAGGAAAACCAAGGTTATTTGTAGCCAAAACTTCAGTCTCCAATGATTTAATGGCTGAGTTGGCTGACTTGGTAAAATGTCAAACAGTAAACAGTCCCAGAAAAACTGGGATTCCTGGGCATCAGGTTTCTTAATATGCATTGTTGTCCGTATTGGAAATGACTCCCAGTTGGATCTGCAATTGATTTGTATTACTGAAGCTCATAATGTATGCAGAGGTAAGGGTGGCATGGTTAGGTTACAATCAAAGGTGGGGTCATTGTCACTCTGATATGTGGTTAAGCACCACGCTGGGCAGATCTTCTTCAAGTAATCCAGGTACCAATCCACATTCTTAGAATACAGAAACCTGTTGGGCTTTCAAATATGAGAAATATTTTTGGTTTACCTGCTATTTTTCTCACACATGCTCTCACTGCAGTAAATCTCACCCAACCTTTAATTACTGGCGAAAGTTGAGTCAAGTCAGACTGACTCCAGGAGGACACAGTAGTGATCATTGGTTCCCATGGAAGCAAACAGGGCTTTTTTCAGGGGAGAGGTTACTTTCAAGCTAACCAAAGTTTTCCTTCCCAACAGAACAGCAGCAGGGCAATACATTCCCCCATTAAAATTGATCCAGCTGACCAAGAACTTGAATTTTACCCAGACAACAAGACAGCAATGTTGTTAGTGCACTGGTTATCATAGGATTTTTCACTGAAATCCAGTGCTCCCTTTAATAACTGGATAGCCAAGAACTTGGAATCTACCCTCAGAAATGACAGCTTATATTAAGCATTCATAGTGAAGAAATAGAAGTGGGAAGGATGATCAGCCTGTTTACTATTTTAACCTGAGACCAATTCATGACCTTGCCCATTGGAGCAGTTCCAAAGAAAAGAGAAGACAAATTTTACCTAAATCATCACCTCTGCTCCTGAGCTGGGTTATCAATTAGCAACTTCATTTTGAAGGATGACTCAAGGGTAAAATAAGCCACTCTGGATGATGTCAGAGATATAAGGTATTTTGACGAGGCTTGGCTGGGTAAGCTTGATATTAAATTGGCCTTAAATTGGCCAATGGGATGTTCCACCACCTGTGCTATTTATGAATCTTTTAGTACAGCTTTACACTAGTGCTGACAAAAAAGGACTACAAATCAAACTGCAATTCATTATCTCAGTGGCTTCCTTATCATTGAGGATGGTGAAAGAGGCACCAGTGTAGGAAAGAAAAATTCCTTGTGGTATGTGATCACCTCAGGGTCCCATTAACTAATGATAAGATGAATGGTCTATCTTCCTGCATTACATTTCTAGGTCTAGAAATTGATATTGTTAGACAATAATTTAAACCAACCAATGACAAGACACAGCACTTGAAGTTAGTCAATGGTGAATTCCTGATAGGCTCCAAGGTCAGACTGAGCCAAATCATGTAACTCATGGGCTCACTTAACTTTGCTTGTAGAGTGATTTCCCCTAGTTAGAACCTTTTCAAGGTCTTGTCTGTTCTCTTAAAAGGAGGGCAAAAGAAGCACCCTTGGATCTGAACCCCAAAAAGAATAAAAGATGATTTGCATTTATGGAAATAATTTCTGGTTCAGTTCAATGGGGTCACACTATGGCAATCTGTTTTTTTTCAGACTCTCTCCAGGTTTTCACAGATGCAGTGGCCAGCACAAAAATGGGTGTTTACTTCAGAGACAAATGGTTTTTAGATGAATGGTTGTCTTCTTGGCCCGAGATTGTTAGGTAAGAGATCACATTCTTAGAAATCATCCCCATATTTGCCAAGAGCATTTTAGAGACAAAAAAATATTTTTCAATTCAACTATAAAGCCATTGCTCATATCCTCCTAAACAGATCCTCATAATCAGAGTTGAGTCTGTTTTGAGGCAACTGGTATTACTCAGTTTGAAAAATCAATCTCATATTTGCTGCTAAACATCTACATGGTGTTTGTAATGCAATCGCTGACAGCATATCCCATCTCCAGATGTCCAGGTTGATATCACTGTCTCCAGAGTCTCACCACTTTCCTATACCAGTCCTTCTATAAATATGGCTCCTTGGAGAAGAATGATATTAACTTTATGGGGCAATTTGTGGGCTGCAAGCTATGGAAGATCCTATGATTTTGCTTTATCAAAGTAAAAAATCTTTTATTTGAATTTACCAGTTGAAGGCAAGTGCTGAACACTGGATATCATGATTCATTACATTTTGCAGAGGTACATCCTATGAGACTATCCCAGCTCTCTTTATATTCAAATCACTGCACTAGCCTGGTTATCAAATTGCTTGGTCATGCCAAATTTGGTTCATCACTGGGTTATTGACAGATTATTTAAAGGATGGAGTTACAAGAATGCTGACCACAGAGAATTGTGGAAGCTTATGGGGCTCAATTGCTGCCAATAGTAATAAAAGTGTAATGAAGTCAGTTAGAGATTTCTATTCCCTAGCATTATGGGTAGCATTATTTACCTGGGTTTATAACGGGGACTTTAGAATTAGTGAATTACTGAATTACTGCAGTTAATGCATTGGTCTGCTGTTGTTGTATCAAGTTTGTATTTTTTAGCTTGGTTAAATCCAAAACAGACCAAACTAGAGATAGTCATCAAATTTCCTTATGGAAATTGGAAACCTTGGTTTCCTGTCCAGTTCACTGGGCTATGACAACACAGAAAATGTTGGGTGAAGTTTCACCTCAGGATTTAGTACTCCAACAAGCAAATGACCAGCCTTTGCCCCTCTCTGATGCCAATGCAATGTTAAAAAAAGCTTTGAGTTCCAGGGTATTGCTCACGAGTGGTACAGTTCTCATTCCTTTAGAATAAAGAGAGTGTCTAATTTAGCCAGAGGCAAGCAATCTGTGGAGCTGATAAAGCATGCAGGTAGATGAAAACCAGATGCCTTACACAGTTACATTAGAGGTTCATTTCTTATATGTTCCTTTTAGTATCCAGAGCAGCTAAGCAGACTGGTTTCTCTGAAGCAGAGCAGAGAGATGTTGGCTTTGGTGGGTTGTACTAGCATTTTGCTGGATGAGCGGAGGGATGCTAGGTTGCTGTAGGGGGTAATAATATCAGTCAGAACGGGGGTACTGGTTGGTTGGTAGAGGATTTTATGAATAACTAAGAGTTGGTTATAATAAATCTGATTGGGTAGTTCAAGTAAGCCTATTTTGTGAAGATTTAGGGTTCTATAGGCAGAGCCTGTGGCAAATCTAGCTATATTGTTATAGCAGCTAGTGATTTTGTTAAGGTTTGATTTGGTTAGATTTGTAAGGATGGGTGAGGCATAGAGAAGGGTTGACACAAGATGTGTGCAAGCTATGGCGGTTCTGGCAGATGGGGTTAAGAATTGCTTAATCCTATACATGGAGCCTATTTTTTTGTTTACTGTTTTTATGGTTTTGTCTATATGGGCATCGTACTTCAGATTATTATCAATGATTATCCCTAGTAGTTTAGTGCAAGGTTCAGGAGTGATTATGGTGCCATTGATAAAGAGACTGTAATTAATGGTAATGTTAGCTTACAGGAGGGGGAGAAAAGTAATAGTTTGGTTTTATTTGGGTTCAGTAGGAGACGATTATTGAGACAGTTTTCTTTTTTGTTGAAGGTGATTTGGGATAGGGATTGTAAATCTGTGGGAGTGGAGGCAGAGCAGATAAGTGTAGAATCATCTGCATACTGTATACAAATTGCATCTGGGATAACTTTGGGTAGGTCATTAATGAATATGGAGAAAAGGAGGGGACCCAGAATAGAACCTTGGGGTACTCCAAGGGTGACAGGTAGAAGGGGGGATAAACTGTCTTTCCACAGAACAGCTTGTTGTCTGCCATGCAGGTAAGCATGGAACCTGCTGAGTACTGGGTTATCTAAGGACAATGATTTTAGAGAGTCTAAGAGTAGGTGGTGATTTACCATATTGAATGCTTTAGATAGATCGAGAAAGAGGGCAGAGGAGAGGATATTCTGATTACAGTTTTGATTTATAGTGTGAAAAAAGGAGAGAAGGGTGGTGGTTGTACTATGGGCTGGTCTGAAGCCATGCTGGGTTGGGGCTATGAGAGTATTCTGAGTAAGGTGGGTTAAGAGTTGCTTCTGTATGCATTTCTCCATTATTTTGGCTAAAGGATATAGTATGGCTATAGGTCTGTAATTAAGAGTTCGGTGGAGTTTCCCCTTTTATGAAGTGGAATTATATGGGAGATTTTCCAGATGGAGGGGATGTAGGATTCATGGATAATGCGATTAAGATGGAGATAGGGTAAGCTATAACATTAGTGGCTTTTTGTAGGAGCTCTGCAGGAAGTTGGTCAGCTGCTAGGTTGGTAGGTTTTAGTTTTTTAAGTAGGTATTTAATATAGTCTGTGGGGACAGGATCAAATTTGAAGGGGGGGGGTTCCTGAGTGGGTGAGATTGTAGTAGAAGAGGTGGGAGATAGATTATTAGCTAGGGACTGGACTGTTTCAGTGAAGAAAGCGTTAAAGGTCTTAGCCACACATTTAGGAGGTAGTTGTAATGTAACTGAGGGGGTGGGGGAAGAGGATTTACCTGGGTGGAGCAGTTTATTCAGACCTGACCAGAATTTTTGAGGCTGATTTTGATGCTTTTGCTGTAAATTGAAATAGTAGTTTTGCTTGTCTAACACAATAGGCCTTTTTGCTTTATTTCTCATTTGTTTGAATATAATGTGGGCTTGTGGGGATTTGGTGGCTGTCCAAGAGGTCCATGCTGAGTTTCTAGCAGTAAGTTTTTGTCTAGTAGTATTAGTTAGCCATGGAGCAACTTTATTTTTGGTTCTGATTGTACGTGTGGGAGCATGCTTGTCTATGATGGCCAGAAATCTAGTGTTGAATTCAGAGACTGCTTCGTCAAGGGGAAGTGATTTAAATTGGCCTATTTGCATGAGCTAAGCTCGGCCTGGAAACTAGTTAGGTTAAAGTTCTTTGTATACCTAAGGGTTTTAAAGGTGGTTTGGTGAGACATGTCATCCCTTTTCCTGATTATATAGGTTAGGAGGTGGTTGCTCATGTCTTCAGGTAGGGTGCCTGATTTATATAACTGTGGTTTGTTATTTATTAAGATCCAATCTAGGATGCTCTCCTTTTTGTTGGGCTTGTTGATTCTGGTGGGGGGAGTAATAGTCTTGGAGAAACCATGTAAGTTAATATGGGTGGTGGGGAAGTTTGCTGAATAAGTTGTCCAGTCGATGTTGAAGTCCCCGAGAATGATTGTTTCTTGGGGGTGGGTAGTGGATAACCATTGAAAGGTGCTTTCTAAGGTGTCTATGTTGTTGCCTGGGGAAATATAGCTGCATACTATGTTTATAGATTTGTGTTTGTTAAGTTGTACTTTTGAGATGATTGTTTCGGAGTTGGTAGTTGTTAGGTCTTGTGGGGTGCTAGCTGGGGATATCTCAAGAGTGGATTTATATAGGATGGCTACTCCGCCTCCTTTTCTACCTTTACAGTCAAATCTTATTATATTATAGTTGGCGGGTAATATTTCATTATCAGGGATAGTCAGTTTGAGCCAGGTTTCTGTAAGGCAGAATAGATCAGGGGAGTGCATGTCTAGGAGGGCGTGCAGAAAGTGTATTTTCTTATTTATACTTCTGATATTTAGGTGGCAAACTAGAAATGATTTGGGGGCATTATGTTAGCTTCTTAGGTTGGTAGGAGTACTATTTATGGGGTTAGAGGTAGCTGGTGAGTTTGGGCCTGGGTTAGGGTGGATGTTGCCATCGGCTATGAGGTTAGGTAATATACTCCTTATGAGTTTGGTGTACTTAAGTAGGAGATGGTAATAGTTCTTAGTCCTTGGGTTTAAGTAAGTAGGTTGTATGGGATGGAGTGGTTTTGGAGTAGTGCAATTTGTGAGGAGATGGGGTAGTATTGGTGGCATGGTGTGTGTTTGGATGCTAATGGTTGTGATTGATGTAGGATACTGAGTGTTAGGTAGGCAGTGGAATTCATAGGCAGTGAAAACATAAAGTATTATAAGTGGGGGTATGAGGTAGTAATATGGTTTATGTTCTGTAGATAAGGTGGGGGTAAGTGGATACTTTGTGGCTGGAGAAGTAGATGGGTTAGTGAGTATGGGTGGGGTGATAGAGGAGAGTGAAATTTGGTGAGATGAGAGTGGGGGTTGGGTGTGTAGAAAGGATGAGTTGCGATAGGATGGTTGTAATTAGTGGGAATGGCTGACTAATTAGGGGGTGTGGTTAAGGAAGTATAAGAGTAGCAGTACTGGGACGGGTGGAATTTGGGTGCAGGGCAGGTGAGAGGAGTGAGCCCGCAGGGCAAACGGAGTGGGTGGAGCCAGAGAAGGTCTGAAATCAGGGAAAACAATCAGTGGAGTGCTGACTGTTAAGGTAAGTTTAAAGGGCGATAGTAAACTGTGCAGTTGAGAAATGTATGGTAAAAAGTGGGGTAAATTGGGTCTAGCAGATAGATAAATATGGTAAGAAGAGGAAGTCTGAGAGTTAAATTATCAGAATGGAGAATAGTTATGCAGGGAGAATAGACCTGGGAATAGGGAGCCACATAGTGGGCAATGGTTGTAATGCAACCAGGCTACTCTCAGGGCTAGCAGCTCTCGTCTGCTAAGGTAGGGTGACACAGGACTAGTATAAGGAGGCAATAAGAGTGGAAGCTATGATGGTTTGGAGGAGAGAAAGGTTTGGCTGCTGGCTGTCCTGGCTAGGGAGTTTACAATATACACCTGGACTGATATAACAAGTGTATCATTTACAAACAGTGGGTATACAACATACTTTATTGCATCCTTGAGGGGAATGATGCCCAGAGAGGTTTGGCTATGTTCCTTATCTTGGGAAGAGGCAGCAATCCTAGACAGGGCAAAAAACGCAAGACTTAGTACAGGTCAGGCAGGTTGGAGTGTTGGGTAGATAAAGGGAGAGAAAAAAGTGGTGAAGTAAGTAGAAGGTCGGACACACTCTTTAAGCAATTTAATAGAAAAGACAGTACTTTTGTAATCACTTTAACCAAGAATACACTCGTTAGTATTCCAAATATTAATTTAGGTTAGTACAGTTGAGTGCAAGGTAGATGCAGTTTCTAGTGCAACTCAATACAGTAAGGCTTAAACTATCAGCTTAACAACAACTCTACAGGTCTGGTAAAATAAAGCAGTAGAAGAATACACTAAGCATCCATACATGTAATGGTACAGAATACAGTAGCCCAGAATTGAGAACAGGGTAGTAGAAGCTCATGTACTTGTTCACTAAATATTACTTGAATTCTCTTGTAAAGGAAAGAAACCCTATGTAACTAGTTAATATAAAATAAAATAACTAGGGCCAGCATAACAAGAATGCTAAACCTAATTCAGCATTTTAGCCTAGGGAGTATTCTACAGCTATATTGCCCCATTGTATATCATACATTTGTAAACCAGACTGCGGAGGGGAACACTGACTTGGTGTTATCTTTTTAGAGTAAGTACTGCTTCCTCATAGAATGCAGTCAATCAGCTATATTTAAGTGTTTTAGCCCTTGGAGTCTTAATAGGGCTTTAATAGCCTAAGTTATTTCAAGTAAACCACTCACTTGGAGGCTAGAATGTAATCTATCAGCTATATTTCAGCGTTTTAACCTTAGGAGTGGTGATATAGCATTAATATCCTGATTTAAGTAAGGTAAACCATGGCATTACTATCCTGATTTAAGTAAGGTAAACCACTCAAATGGCAGTTAGACACCGGAGCGCTACTCTAGTCCAGTGTTCTTGTGTTTAAATAAGTACCGGATCCTCATAGCTTGTTATCGGTTGCCTTTAACTGGAGTAGACGTGGTTTACAGTGCTGAATCTACAGCTATATTCCTTGAAAAAGTGGAACAGGGTTCAAGATAGTGAGGTATAAACTAAATCACCTCTTTAAACAGTAACAACCCTAAGGAGCCGAGGTATGTGCATGCCGCATCAACATAGAGAAAAAAAAATGATGGCATTAAAGATTAGTTAGAGCATTTACATAGGTTATTAGTTTGCTAAGCAGCCTTTGCATGTATGGTAATCAGTGCAAGAAACGCTATCCTGACCTTACTTTAGCTGCATTGACTTAGAGTATCCTCATATTGTTAATTTGCTATGTTTCTCCGGCACAAACACCCTACATTAATTGCAATGATACCCCGCTTTGGTAATGCTTCTTAGCTAAGCTCCAATACCACCCCACTTTAGGAACAGTACATTTTGTAATGCCGTTTAGTGGCGCTAATCAGCTCCACATGCTGCAAATACTCAAAATATTTCTTGCCAGAGATAGAGCAGCTAGGACACAGTTCCAAGTGTACAAAATAACATACATCTATATGGAAACCATTACTATCACTGTAACATGTCCTCATTAACAAATTCAGCATGTATCAGCTCCACGTGCTACAAACAGTAAAATATAGTATCTGCTAGAGATAGAGCAACTAGCACACCATTCAATTTAAAAATATGGCTTGTTGTTGTACAGAAACAGTTACAGTCTCTATAGTAAGTATTCAGCAAGCAAAATACAGCAATTACGGAAGCTTATGCTAGGTGGGAAAACCGGAGGCAGGAGCGCACAGCAGCCTGGGGTAACTCTAAGATTAAAGATGGCACCACTTGGGGATAGGTATACTTATGGGTTGGGTGAGGAGGTAAGGTAGAAGGGGGAGGAGTGTGGTGGATAGGTGCAGGTACAGACCTGACGTGAGCAGTACACTGTTCCTGCAGGTTAGGTTGGAAACAGATAAAACCTATCATGTTTCAATAGGCTGACGTAGGTAGTCTTGAGAAAGGGGGGTGGGGCAGGGAACAAGGACAGAGCAGACAGATAGGTAGGCAGGGGAATGAAGGTATAGTCGTAGCTGGGAGGTGACTTAATGAAGTAGGTGGTTTAAGGAGGCAGAGAAAGAGCCAGAGAAGGACTGAAATCAGGGAAAACAATCAGTGGAGTGCTGATTGTTAAGGTAAGTTTAAAGGGAGAGAGTGAACTGTGCAGTTGAGAAATGTATGGTAAAAAGTGGGATAAATTGGGTCTAGCAGATAGATAAATATGGTAAGAAGAGGAAGTCTGAGAGTTAAATTATCAGAATGGAGAATAGTTATGCAGGGAGAATAGACCTGGGAATAGGGTGCCACCTAGTGGGCAATGGTTGCAAATTCGGAATTCATGGTGGAACCAAGGAGGCACTCCGTATGCCATCCTGTTGTAGGGAGGAGCTAGCAGGAGCAGGTGAGGGGGGGGATACCAACTGGCATTAATGAAAACAGTTAATTTTCATGTTAAATGTACAGTTTGAAGTTTGTTATCTGAATGCTATTTATTACAAACATTTTTTTGCTGAACCTATGTATTATCTTCTTCATTAAATTATTGCATTGCATATTTTGTCTTCTGGTCACTACTGGGAGATAGGGAGGTCTCTAGCTGACAACAGAACACTTGCCTAAGCAAATGCTGCTTTCAGCGAGACATGAGTGATGTCAACAAAGGATAGACTAGTTTGTTTATCTACTGAGGTCGTGTTGAGCAGTTCACTCAGGTGATTAGCTTCCACATGGTCTCCTCTCCCTCCTACCCTTACAAATGAAGATAATCAAGTATCTTCAGAATCATTATGGGCAAGTGTCTTTGCACATCTTCTCACCCCCCTTTTTATTCCCCTTGCTTTTCGGAATCACAGGTTGTTGCTATCTTGAGATACAAAGTCAAGATTCATGGTGGAGCCGTGGATTGGCTCTGTACCCCACCCATTTGTTTGTAGAAGCTGGCTGGATCAGGCTGGGGGGGGTTGACAATCACCATTAATGAAAACAGTTCATTTTTGTGTTAAACTTACTGTTTGAAGTTTGGTATTTGAATGTTATTTATTACAAACAATTGGTGTGGTGAGCTTATATATTGCTTTCTTCAATAAATGGTTGTATTGCATATGTGGTCTTCTCATTGTTACTGGAGAGAAGGGAGGTCTCTAGCTGACAGCCTCAGATTGCACTGATGTGATCTCTAGAGAGAATAAATAGATCAGAGGGCTTTGCATTTTTGAAGGTATCAGAACAGACACTTGACAATAAGTTTTACTTAGGCTATGTTTGCATTTTTAAATCTTTATTTGCTGATTCTGCCTTTTTTTGTCTTGAGTGTTGAAGTGTTCTATTTTGTGCTTTTGTTGAAAACTAACTAAAAATAGTGTTTCTTTTGGTTTACCATCACAATCCAGAAATGGACTTGTGCGTTTAATCATGTCGCCAAAATATCATGTCGAAATTAAAAATAATTTCACGTCACAATTTCGAAACATGTTAACACCATGGTTTAGTATTCAGTGTTTTGGAAATATGACTGTTGAAATGCATTTGCCATCCGGATTTCATTATTACAGGTTCGTTAAGTTTACTTTCGATTTTTTAACACTTTGAAATCATACATTTGATGTAATGCTAATCGATGAAGTGTATTTCTGGATTTTAATAGTAAACCATTTATTTTTACTATTATTTCAAATAATAATAAGTTACTTACATGGTTTCAGTGTGAAGCAAAGAAAGGAAAACAAGTGGTGTACAGCTAAGCATTTCTACAATGTAAATAATAAAACATTGACTTTTTGATGCTTCATGGTATATTTTGAGAAAAGCTGGTATAACATTATTGCTGTGGCTATAAATTCACCTTGAAGATAGAGAATTATTACTTTTAAAGTCATTTTTTATGAATTCCTTGTATTATGTATTTGAATATCACAATTTGTCATCTTATTTGTAAATAAAATAGTTATTCACTTTCCTATTTGTACAGATGAGCAAAATAAAAAAAAAATGCCTCACTTCATCACCACCAAGTGCTTTGTTTCTGTTGTGAGGAGATTCTTCCACATTGTTTTTCTCTTCTTTGCAATGAGTAGAATTATGCCTGGCAAACAAATTATAAAACAGTAGGAGACTGAATTTTCCTTTGTGTTGGCCTATTCTTTCGACACTTCTAAGTTGTTTGATATAACAACTTATAACAACGGGTTGATATAACAACTTATACCAACAGGTTGGGAGGGTGGCCTAATGGTTAATGTGTTTGCCTTACAAACACAAGCTGCAGGGTTTGAGTCTCACAAGGGATAATTGGCTACGCTTAAAATGACTCACAAGGGCAGTTAGCCTAGTACTAACATATGAACCATATATATACTGGTACATGTCAACATTCAGTCATAAATAATGAAACATACAGTTTGCTAGTTAAAACTGAACAGAATACTTGCCCCATCTAGTCAAGATTTTTTTGTCAATTCCTTTATTTTCCTCACCTTCTTAAACAGACATTAAATGCTTCCTACAGCTACCTCTTACGTACTTTGCTAATTTTCTAATGCAGTAAACATGGAACTTTAAATTTTATAAATTAATTTAGGTTGTGAGGCATTATGGGTTCACTCTTTCATGATATCATGGTAGTGATTTTCAGCTATGAGAAAAATGTTCATAGGGTTGTCTATGTCACAAAATAAAATGCAAAAATAGCATGTTTTTTGAACCAAAAATGTATAATTTTACCTTGTATATGGTAAAGAGGTTATATCCAGTGCCAATGAATGCTACTTAACACCTGCTTTAGAACATGACCAATGCAAGTCAAGGATTATTGGTCACTTTCAGAAGCATCTGTGCTTTAAAATTAATTTAATTTTCCATTATATTCCTTATGAGAAAGTTCCAAATGATTTTGCAAAACTTGAAGACGACAGTGTGATATTTTATTATTTAGTTTTTCTCAAAGGGATGGAATGATAGGTACTGAGCAATGATTTACATGCAACTGCAAAGCATTGTGGGTAAGGATGTCAACTTACCTCTTTGGAGGAACAGCTTCTTATTAAGATTGTGGTTTCACTAAAGCATCATCATACGTTTTAATTTTCAGTGTGTTAAGTGTTGCCTCTACAAAACCTATTTTTCAATTTGGTGTTCTAAGAGGTAAGAAACTACTTCTGATACATTCTATTCAAGGTAAACTGAAGGTGTTACTGCTAACTGCTAGCTGTCTCAACAAGAGGGTCCACTCCCTTGAAGTGCTTCTCACTCTTGAGTGTGTTGACATCTGTGCAGCTGCTGAGAGATGGTTTGCAGTTGCAGAAAACAACCCAGCAGTACAAGACTACAATGCCTTCCACATATTTAAACCAACAACTGCGTAGAAGAGCAAAAAGGTGGAGACGTATCAATCTACATGAAAAGTAAGCACACCTCAAGATTGGTCAAACATTGTGACATGCTTAAGCTACTCCATGTCCAACTGACCTTAGGTGAAGGCTCAAACTATATCCTTGCTAGTTATAGGTCCTGGTCTGTGACTTAGGATAACCATACCACATACTTGCATGTACTGGAGTTACTCACAATTTAGCCCAACACCATACTCATGGTTAATTTCACCTATCCCACCATAAAATGGGATACATATACAAGTGTTAACATGCAGGCTGAAAGATCCTTGAATTTTTAAATGCAAACACCCTGGAACAGCTAGTTTGCAAACCTGCTAGGGGTAGAAATATCCTGGAACTGAAACTCATATATATGAGAGAATGATGCACTCCACACCAGAGTAATGTCCTCAATGTTAGATCAGACCACAAAGTTGTCATCCTTGAAATAAATATAAATCCGAAACTCCCAGAAAAGCTCTCAACATTTGAAGTGTATTGGTTATTTTCTAAAGCAAGTGTTACATAACATGCCTTTGGAGTGGGATCTAACCTCCGTACCATAAACAATGCAAAATTATACATTTTTTAAGTAGAAAGTGTGTTATTTTTGCATTTTAATTTTACTAAGTATGCCCCCTAAACATTTTTCTCCGAGATGAAAATCCTTACCATGACATCATGAGACTGAACCCATAATGCCTTGCTGCCTAAATTAATTTAAGAACTACTGTATTTCCATGTTGAATGCATCAGAAGCAGTTTATTTCTTCCTAGAAAGGCAAATTCTGAACCAGTTATTGCAAATGGAACACCTGACATAGAAATGTTACACATGTAGTTGTAGTAGTGAATCCACAATGTAAACAAGATTCAGTTCCTCTAAAAAGGTAAGTTATTGTGATGAACTTTAATGCATTGTAGTTGTAAATAAGTCTTTGCTCAATACCTATGATGATATTACAGTGGGGGTGTGGTTATAGCAAGCAACTGACCAAAAGAAAGAAAATCCTGATCAAGAATGAGGAGGATTATGCCCAAGAGGCAAAAACTCCCTTATGTACTGCACTATCACTAAATAGAACTCCCTAGATCAAACTGGAGAGTAGAGTAAATTTGATGGCTGATTAATTTAGTACTAATATCTCCCCCAACATACCCTATAACACCTAGTTACCCCCAGGAAATCCTATCATTTCTTCCCCAGCTATCACTAAAGAAGAGGTCCTCACTGCACTCTCTAAATGTAAAAACACTGCATCTGTGGGTCCTGATAATATCCCAGGATGCCCTTTAAATAGCCTAAAACATAACCTTTCAGACCACTAGAATCTCCATTCAACCACAGCCTCCGGACAAGCTTCATTCGTACGGAATGGAGGAATACAATGGTCATGCCACTACACAAAGGGAGACCATCAACAGACCCAGGAACACCAGACCCTTAAGTTTGACTAGTCTTATATGCAAGTCTATGGAAATAATTACTGAGGACTAATAAACAAAGGCATAGGAATTCTTCAAACAATGGACCTATTCCAGTTTGTTGTACAGCTGAACATTTCCAAAATGTAGATAATAAAATGTTGATTTTTAAATGCTTCATAGTATACTGCATGAGAAAAGTTGGTGAAAAATTATTTTTTTGGCTATTCATTGCTGCTTACCATAGACAGTTACTTCACACAGTTTCATAGGTTCATAGGTGTGTACTAGGCTAATGGCCCTGGAGCCTTTACAAGCCTAGCCCATAGGATTACCCTGGAATCGTACCACCCGACCTTAGTTCCTAGTGCCTCTGTCGAGTAAAGCCACTGGCATGATCCCCGGGGTTAATTTTCTATTTCCCATCCATTAATCAAGATTTCTCTTGAAGAGGGCCAGTGAGGTGCTCTGCTGACATGTATGTGAAGTCTATTCCATAGCATGGGCAGTCTCTGGGTTATGAACCTGTCCCTCCAGCATGTTCTGTTGATTGTGGTAATGAGGTTGAGGTCTCTGGAGCATATGGTGCGGAGGGATTGGGATTTCTATAGATGTAGCATTTCTAACAGAGCTGGGTCAGACATGGCTTTGTAAGTCAAGCAGAGATCGCCTCTAAGTAGGCGATGTGAGACAGACAATAGTTGGAGTTTTTTGAGTCTGTCCATATAGGGAAGTGTTTAAGACCTAGGATCCTCTTTGTGAGTAGTTTTGTGGCCTCTCCAGTTCTTGCAGGTGTCTAGTGAGGTACATGCCAAATGGGGCATTGTACTCTATGATTGGCCTAATGAGGGAAGAGTAGAGGGAGACAATGACCTCTTTCTTCCTGGATGCAAAACCCTTAGTAATGAAATGTGCCACATAGAAGGACTTTCTGACCACAGTGGCAATGTGGTGGTCAAAAGAGAGGTTGCTGTCAACCTGTGTTCCCAGATCTCTTATAACTCCTTCTGTGTTCAATGGATTACCATTGATATGGTAATTCAAGGGAACCAGTTTTTTTCCAAGGGGGATGACAACACATTTTTTGCACAGAGCTTAAGGCCATGGTTCTGACACCAATCCTTGGTCTCATTGAGGCCTTTCTGTAGGATGTCAACATCACTTGGGGAGTTAATAATAGCTCCCAACTTTCAATCATCTGTGAGCTTTGTCACCCAGAGTCCCTTTGTGTTGGCCTGGACTTTGGAGGAGTAGATACCAAACAGGAGAGGACCCAGGACCGAAACCTGTGGGACTCCACTCATGATTTAGCAATAGTCTGACTTGGAGTCAGCTACTTTCACACTGTGGGTTCTATCTGTGAGTCAGTTTGCAACCCACCTAGTGATATAGGGGTTGATTCCAAGCTTAGTGAGTTATTCTATGATTCTTGAGTGAGGAATGGTATCAAAAGTCTTGACCAGATCAAGGTAGGCTGTATGAACCACCTTTTTTTATGAACAAATCTGACCCAGTAGCACTCAACACAACCACCGTCTGTGGTCACAAATCAGACAACAAAGTGAAGCAAATAGTGTTCTTTATTCTAGCGCTTCAGTGTTTCCACCTTCAAGGAATATCGGACCATAAAAAATACATACGTTTATATATCACATTCAATTTCTTACACACACCCATTAATTAAACAATATACCTCCTCTTAAAGCAAACATTTCCAATTTAATTCATTATTTAAGCCATTAGGCACTAAAGTTTTATATTTTAAAATATAAATACTTTCATTGTATAATAGCTTTTGTTTCATTACATTCACATCATTACCTATATTTTCCACAGTTACTAAAATTTTACCTTTTAACAAAGTAATATCACTATTATGCAACATCTTAAAATGTAAAGCAATCATTTTGTCTTCCCTCCTATTTTTGATATCCCTAATGAGTTCCATGAATCTGATGCGAAATTCTCGTTTAGTTTCCCCTATATAATAAAGTGAACTTGGGCATATTAATGCATATATTACCCCTTTACTTCTGCAGGAATAAGTTTCCCTAGGCTCAAACTTAACCCCATTCATACTACTAAATGTAGTTATAATGTTAGTGCATACACTACACTTATTGCAGCAAAATGTGCCTCTATTTAAAAGTGTTTTTGGTACATCCACTTTTGGCATACAAAACCTACCATGTCCCACTATGTCTTTCAAATTTCTTCCCCTTTTATAGGAGAATAGAGGTTTTTCAGTTAAAACATTAGCCAAAAATCTATCTTCCAGTAGATATTTCCAATAATATTCTACCAACCCTCGCATTTCCTCACTTTTAATGTTATATACAGACACATAATAAATTGCATTTTCTTCCTTTTTATCCCGAATACTAAATCCCTGCCTCCGGGATATATTCTTTTTGTTAAACCTATACACTTCCCTGCCTTCTTCCATCTCACCCCATAATCTATTTAGGGCTTGTTTTAAAATGATTGGGTCATAGCCCCTTTGCAAAAACATATAATTCATTTGTTCCATTTCTTTCACCAGTAAATTTCTATCACTACACAATCTTGAAACACGTACCAATTCCCCATAAGGTAATGCTTTCAACACATGGGGGGATGGCAACTCGTAGTGTGTAAATATTGGTTACCATCAACAAATTTCCTATGGGTGTTAGATAAAATAGTTCCATTTTCTTTCCCTTCTAAGGTGAGATCTAAATACACCACCTTATTATCCTTCTTTTTTTATTCTCTTTATTGTTTTATTACATAATAACAACAAGAAAAGCAACAAACAGCATACAGTAACAATATAAAAAAAAGAAAAAAACACCATAAACTATGTACATTTATACATTGCCAATCTATAAATAAAGAGAGAAAACAAAATAACAATTGGTATTACATAAAAGAACATGTAATCATTTTAAAATATGTTCGAAAAGTATTCTCCAAAATTCTTTGAGAAATGGTTTGTGGTTAATGTTGTGGAGTAAGTATTTATGTGCTTTGAGGTGCTTAATAGCTAGAGTCTTAAACCCTTCCCAAGATAATATATGCCTATTTTTCCAATTCAAAGAGATATAATATTTAACTAGCATAAAAATAGAGATCAGTAATCTATAAATCTGCTCGGATAAACCTGGAGGTGGAATATGAAGTATAGTAAATTCCCAAGAAAGAGTAGACTTTTCATATCCAATTTTCTCCAGTAAAACTCTCAAAGCACACCATAACTTATATGTGCATTTGCAACTCCAGAAAACATGTAATATATCATCAGTTTGGTTAGGGCAAAATTGACATTGAGGGGAGTAGTTGAGATAAATTTTATTGAGTATGTCAGGAGTAAGATACGCATTGTTCATTATCATGAGCTATGTATATTTAAGTTGTTTTAAGGGTATGAGTCTGGAACTAATTCTTATGGCCTTAGAAATCTTATTATGGGTAATAGAGGGATTAGGTTTTAGCCAAGAATTAGAAAAAATGAGCTCATTATGCATTTTAAATGCCATAATAGCTTTGTAAGTACTTGAGATCACTTTTTTTTTAATAAGAAACAGGTTCCACAATGCTTTACAGGCTGAGATATCCTTATCACAAACCAAGGAATGTTCCAAGTAAATATGTACTAATTCTCTGATTTGTCTTAATATAATTGTATATTTTTAGGTAAATTCAAATTAGTTCTTAAATCCGAAAGAGACTGTTGTTTGAAAGGAAAGAGATCGGAAATAGAAGTGTTCTTGAGAAGGTGGTATTGTTCCAGATTTAACATATGCCCATTCAATCTTAGATTAGAGTTGAGGTGTAGTGGTTGCAGAGTATTAAAGGAATGAATCAGATTCAAGGAACTAAAGAGGTTTTGAAGTGACTGTATATTAAATTTAATACCTTTTAGTAATTTAAGATTGCCTAAATTTTCTTTGTTCAAGAAGGGGAGCGCAGCAGGGTTTATGTTTAAAGATTTGACATAGTTATTGTACATCACGACCCAAGCAGGGGCCCAAGGAGAGTGATCCTTATTGTAGGATGTGATATTTAGTATTCTACTTCCATTGATTATCTCATAATATGTTTTAAAGTCAGGTAAACCCAGACCTCCTTGTTCCTTAGGGAAAGTAAGTTTCAAATAACTAATCCTGACAGATTTGGGAGCCCAGGTAAATTTTGAAAGAAGAGATATAATATTTTTAAAGAATTTGTTATGTAGTATACTCATTGTTGCATTAAATACATACAAAAATCTAGGAAGTATATTCATTTTAATGATTGCCGTTCTGGCCAAAAATGGAAGCTTAAGTTTGGCCCATCTGCTTAGGCCACCCTGGACACTCAACCAATATTTAGCCATATTATCCTGGTAATGAGCGGAATTCCCCTGAGAGAAGGATATACCTAGATAGTGAAGTTGTTGTTTAATGTTTATACCTGTATTAGAGAATATATTAGGGGATGGGGAATAGATATTTATCGGGAAAATTAATGATTTATCTCTATTGAGTTTGTAGTTTGCCGGGTTAGAAAAGGTGCTAATGGAGGATAGGATTTTAATCGGGTCAGATCTGGGGAGCGTAAAATAAATGTTTAAGTCATCTGCGTTTGCAGAGAAATAAAGTTTAGTGTTAAAGATAGTAGGTGTGTGATGAAATGTTTTCTGTTTCATTAAAAGGAATAATGGTTCAATGTAAAGGTTGCATAATAATGGGGAGACGGGGCAGCCTTGCCTAGCACCGTTGAGAATTTTAATTCTGTTAGATATCTGTTTATTTATTTGTAAAATAGTGCATGCGTTAGAATATAGGGTTTTGATCGTGTTAATAAATGAGTTTGGTATGTTGTAGAAAGGGAGACTATCGAATAGGAATTCTGTGCTAATACGATCGAAGGCCTTGGATGCATCGATAGCTAGAGCATAAAGGGGGCTTTTATTTAGAGAAGAGAGAGAAATCAAGATAGGGTGTGATCAATTGTTTGTCTGCCCATGATAAAACCAGATTGTTCAGGTGAAACAATAGTAGAGATAACTACCTTCAGTCTATTAGCTAGAATTGTGGCCAAAATCTTCATATCAATATTAACAATAGAAATGGGTCTATAATCCCAGGGGTTTTAGGGGTCAGCGTTATGTTTTGGAATAAAGATAGTTCTAGAGGCATTCAGGTGTATGTCCTTAAAACCAAAGGTTGTAATATTGTTATACAAAAGAAGCAAGGCTTTAGAAATTTTGGAAGTAAATGATTTATAAAATTCGGCCGTAAATCCATCTGGCCCAGGTGATTTATTAGGTTTAAGACTATTAATAGCCACAATCATTTCTTGCATTGAAATTTCTCAATCTAGAAGTTTATTTTGATTCTCAGTCAGTTTAGGGAAGGTTAAATTGTTAAAAAAAAAACCTGTAACTCTTCTTTATTAGGAGAATTTTCAGTAAGACCGTACAGCTGAGAGTATAAGTATTCAAATAATCTAATAATCTCAGTAGTATTCTGATAACCCTTCCCCTGATAGGAAATTTCAGATATAAAGGGAGATGATCTATTCAAGTTTACCACTCTGGCCAGAAATTTAGAGGGGAATTGAGCCAGATCCGAGTAATTTGCCAAGGATTTAATCTCATGGAAGTTAAGGTTCTCCGCTTGCAAAGATAAAAGTTCCTTTTGTAACAGAATCATTTGTTTCTCTAAATCAGGAGAGTGTTTTTGCTGAATTTTGGTTTCTATCTTATGGAGTTTAGAGGTTATATCTAATTCCTTTTTGTTGAATAGTTTCTTATAGTATGAGGCTTTATTTATAAGAAAACCTCTGATCATAGCCTTGGTTGCAGCCCAAGAGCAGTCTAAAGGAGTCTGCATGGAGCTACTGGATTGGAGAAATTGGTCAAGATAAGACTCAACTTGTGAGAGAATTTCTTCCTTCTTAAGAAGTTTAGGGTTTACATGCCACCAAATAGCTATGTTCTTTGAGGATCTTGTATCCTGCCATTGAATAGAGAGAGAAATCCTTGAGTGATCGGAAAGGCTTCTAGGGTTATTGGCAAAATAAATATCCAGGTTATTGAATATCAAGGAAATCAGGAAAAAGTCCAGCCTAGACCAGCTTTTAGCGCAATTAGAGAAAAAGGTGAATTTGTTCTTTTTATGAGTGGCGTTAAGAAAGATATAGGGATTGAATAGATTAAAATCATCCTTCAGTTCTGATAAGGACAGGGTTGCAGAAAAATTGAATTTAGCCTTAGTATTTGTCCCATCATTTTAATGCAAGTAAGTTATAGATCTGCATAATAAAATTTTGTTGACCTGAACATTGGGAATATATATTAATAATTAAAATAGGTTTGTCAAGGAAAGAGCAAGTTGTAACAAAATAACACCACCTACCATCAGTATCCGAGTCAGACTTTACTATGTCATACATAAATTTATTTTTAATTATAATAGCAACACCTGCGCTGTTAGATTTAACCCCGGAAGCTATGATCTTCTTAACCCAAGGTCTCCCCCTGTCATGGTCCCATTGGTGATTAAGGAGATGCATTTCCTGAACAAAAACAATATTAGATGTGGATTTAAGAGTCAGATGCATAAAGAGTTTTTTTTTATTGGATGCTTGTAACCCTTTGATGTTCCATGATTCTATATCCAACATTTACATGCAAACATAAGTAGATTAAGAGAAATATGAAAGATGGAGAATATACAACTATCTATCGTTCTTAGAAAATGAAACAAAAAGGTTTGGGCAAGTATAAAAATCCCTTCCTGCTTTAATCCCGTGCCTAACCACCACCCCCTAAGCCTGGAAGGGGCTGGGATATTAAATAATACCGCGAGATATAACAGCCTATTACAGCAATTCTTTGGTCTCACCCAAAGGGAGAGACTGTTAAATCCCAGAATGTTACTCCTATAACACCAGAGTCTAAAATGCATAACAATCCCAAGCAGTTCTAAGTACACTCATAACTCAGCTATATTATTGTTCAGAACATAAGATTAAACAACAATAAGTGTGACAGTTAGCATAAAACAAGGGGGTTATTAAACCAACCTTAAATGGTATTTAGCTTAATGTTGCAATCTTTGTAAAAATCCTGTTGTTATTTAACTGCCACCAGAATCTAATGGGGAGAAGCAGCTATCCCCTTAATGTATCAAATAAACCTTATGAGACAGGGATAGTATTTAAATAAATACTATAGTCCTAGATCATTGAAATAAAAGAAAAATAGCATATAGCTACAGGTTTAACTACACTCCTGTGATAATAAAAATCCATTTGTGTGACTCGATTGATATTTCCTGAAAACAGAGGGGGTACATAGGCAGCTTGGTCATAACAATCTATATTTTAAACCTGCGCTCTCATATCATGGCACCCTCAGCATCAACTATGCAGAATAATTACTCAAACTGTCCTGTAAGAACCATTAGTATTGCCCCATTTTGTTTTGGATTATAAATAACAAAAAAATTAGACATCAACAGACTCGAGTTGTGTGTATCCCTGAAGAATTATCAGTAGTTCCACCATTTAAGTGTGAGAAATACCCTGTGCTCCATTGGCTCTAATAGTCATTTGCCACAAAGAATGATATGATGTGTAGGTATGCGGAATTATACCCAATACTGATTAAAATATACAATACAAATTGACTAAGCAATGAGCTTAATTCCATTTGCAGGGGTCATTATGGGGAGGATTTGCATGAGCTTGATTAATCTTTAAGGTATTAATGAAAAGAGAGCAGCCAAGCATAAAAAAAAGGCTCGATGAGCTGGCTGCAAAACTTATTGCAACATATTGTTCCATCGGCTTTTCCAGTGCTTGACATTTAAGATTAGATGCTTAATTTAGTGAGCTTTTGTAATACAGAGCTAGAAGCTCTATTTTATGTTGGCAGTAATTGAAAGATACCCCCCTTAGAAATACGATACAACAAAAGCCTGATGTGAAGGAATAGCTGACATACCACTCGTAGAGCACTACATGCATGAATTGTGCCCTTCTTATTATCAACATCATCTATCCAAAACAGATTACCAGTCAGCTAATATTTGAGTTACATCAGTAAACCCCGCTGATTGCCTCTGGACAAGGCAGAGCTCCTCTAAGGTGTGGAGCCTTAAAACATGAATACATCTGTTCCATATTAACCAAGGTTTAAACAAAACTGTACTACCACTTTAAGAGTCCAATGGATTCATGGGAAAGGCAGGGGTCAAAGTTCCTCTGGCTACCAAACAACATGGTGGAGATTTAGATTTGTAACTGCATTCCTAAGGATCCCACGAGGAAACAGGACTACAAAACGGCCGCTCAAAGCGCTGAGATGACTCCAATTCTGCACTGCAGGAAAGCAAACCAGAAGCAAGACAAACTGTTCCTTTTTAAAGCTAGCGATCAGGCATCACTCTAGGTTTTAGGTAAGTTAATGCTTTTGTACAGCTGGTTCCGGACATTCTTTAAATGCTTGGAGGAAGATCACAGTTGCTTCTTTACTGTTTTGAGCAGAAAGTTTGGACCCTAGGTGATAAAAAAATCAGAGTATTGGGATATCTCATCTGAAATCTTATTTGCTTCTTAATTAAGTAAGCGCAGAAAGGAGCAAGCTTTTGTCATTCCATCTTAATCAGAGAAGGGAGATCAGATGAGAGAGATATTTTAGACCTATTCCATTCTATAAACTTTTTGTTTCGAGCCGCTATTAATAGTTTATTTACATGCTGATAGTTAAGTAGCTTCACATAAACGGATCTCGGCTTGGTTTTATCATATGGTGGTCTTAGGGTTCTATGCGCATGTTCAATTATTATCTGGTCAGAGAGAGGTGATTTATCCAGGAATATAGCAAATATTGCAGATATGTTTTCAAGCAATGTGAGTTGGTCTATATGTTCCGGTATGCCTCTTAGGATAATGTTATTGCGCCTGGTCTAATAATTTCTGCTGCATGTCCAGAATATTTAAAGCATTAGTTTTTTGTTCTTTCTGTAGTTGTTCAATTTTGATCTTGTTGTCAAACACCTTTGCTTCTGTTTTGTCAATTCTTGTGAGTATTCTGTCTATGGATTCACTGAAAGTTTTAAGTTGCTGAGAGAAGCTTTGAATTGCTGTTTGGATAGGCTGCAAGGCCAGTTTTAAGTCCTCCATGCTGGAAGGGTCAGTTTTCACTTTAGCAGGTGGTTTTGTAGTTTCCTGTTGCTTGGCAGTTCTAGCCCTTTTAGGAATTACATCTTTCTCTGGAGATGATATAGCAGAGAATTTAGCTTAGTTGCTGTGAGTTTCCATGGAATCAGATTCCTGTGACATATCAAGATTTTCCTTTTTTATTTTTTCTCCTTTTATCTCTCTTATTTTCAGGTGAGTGTAGGCCCAAGAGCCCCAGGCCACATGGACAGCAGGCAGCAGGGAGGTAAGGAACAAAAGATCAGAGTCAATCCTTCAGATAAGGTCTTCTGTTTCCAAAACCGGATGCAGAAATTTACATCAGGTAAGTTCCTTAGTACTGAAAAAAGGTTATTAATCGCTGATTTTACTTCTCTCCCAAGGGATAAGGTTGTTGTATTATTGAGAGTAGCAGAGCTATAGAGTTACACTGCTTATAGGATGGCAGCCATCTTGATCTCCATCACCTTATTACCCTTCTGAAGTCCATCAACAGATATACCAAAGGGATTCTTATGCATATCCGATATAAATCCATCCACTTCATCTTTGCCCCCTTCACACACAAATATCAAATCATCAATAAAATGAAAATAAAAATCAACATGTTTCTTCATAAAATCTAAATTAAATAAAAACTTTGTTTAAAAAAAAAAGACATAAAAAGGTTTGCATACATGGGGGCAAATGCCGCCCCATTGCAATACCCTGTTTCTGTCTATACATTATGTCATTAAAATAAAAATAATTATTTTTTAAACAAAAATCTACCATGTTTATCACAAAACAAGAAAAGGAGCTATCTCCCAGAAAAAAATATACTGCAGCTAAACCATCTTCATGTTTAATGGAAGTGTACAGTCTTTTAACATCAACCACTAACCAATACTTATCCCTGTTCCAAACTATAGGGGAAATTCTGCGTAAAAAATCAAAATTATCCTGTATATAAACCAGGGATTTCAATACAAATGGCAATAATATTTTATGTAACACTAAACCAATGTTGTGTAAAAAATATTTACAAGCAGAAATAATAGGTCTGCCAGGTGGTTTAACCATATTCTTATGTACCTTAGGTAGACAAAAGAAAACAGCTACTTCACTATTCCGATTAAATAATCGATCTCTGACATCCTTCTCAGTGAAGTAGCCTAACCTTATACTCCTGTCTAACATTTTTTCAAATTCAATTACTGCTTGTTCATATTTATTCCTTACACCTTTCATATACATCAACATTTTGTAAATGGTCTATACACATTTCGTAGTATTGTAGTGTATTCATAACTACTATTTTATTCCCTTAGTCCGAGGGTTTTATTATTATATCTTTTCTATTTCCCAATATCTTTAGTGCCTGCCATTCTTTCAAAGTCAAATTGTAAGATACCTCATGCTTATTGGTCAATACATTATCACAAATATTTTCACCCCCAAACTCTAACATAGAACCAAACTGTGCAATACGTTGGTTAACAAAAGGAGGCATAAACTTATTGAATGTTGGCATATTTGATATATCAATCCCACAATAAGCATTAGGAGGCATACTTTCATTGTCATCATTTATATATGACCCCCCATTTTCTTCATTACATGAAAAAAAACTATCATCAGATTCATTGGATACAGAACAATTAAATTCTACATTTTACTTTCTAAAATCATTTGAAGAATGATATTTTAAATGTATTTTCCTTAAAAATCTAAATATTTCCTGCTTCACTATGTGTCCTCTAGGTAACACAGTCAGAACAAACTTCAACCCTAAATTCAGCACAGATATTTGTTCTGGTGTTAAATCACATTGAGACAAATTTAATACCAAACCCGGTTCAGTACATACCTTATCGCCTGAACCTTTTGTTATAATATTGTCCGTTTTTTTTGTCCCAGTTGAAAATCTGCCTTGTAACCCCTCTCCGGGTTACCGGCATATGTCCCAAAGTTCCTGTTACGTTTCTACCCCTTGCGATGCTGCTGCTGGTATTGTTGTGGTCCTTCCTGATTCCAAAACATCTGCACATGTTCCTCCAGTCATTGCAGTTGAGGCAACTCAGGAAATTCTTCGCTCATATCCGATTCAAAGCGGCTCTCATCTCCAGATGAAACAAACGAGGAAGAAGCTGCATTTTTGAATCTTACATGCTGACGTTTACGGTTTCCAGTTCTCCGATTGGTTGCATTTGAGAAGGCAAGCCCTGCCTCATATTCATTAATGTCTCTCATTAGTTTTGACTTTTTTTGCTCAATGAGTTCAACTTCTAATGAGAGTAATTTCTTATTAGTCTTTTCTAGAAAGGCACTGATATTATGTGTATTCATGGAGCTACTAATTGTCTGAGATAAAGTCGCCAGCTCCTGTTTCAATTTCCTATGTTTTAGTTGATCTATCTCTAGTAGGATGTGTAACCATTCAATTACACATCTGTGTGAAGCCTTGAACCAACGTTCTTTATATTGTTTATCCACAGAACAATTTAAGTCAAAAGGGGTACTTCGATTTTTAACAAATTTAAGTCCCTTAGGTGTGATGTCAAGATCAATGTACCTTTGTAGCCCCAAAATATTGAAAAAAGTTCTTGTCTCTTTCTCCAGTAGCCTGATATATGTGATGTGGGTTTACTATTAAAATTTCGAACGGCACTCCGTCGACTGTGCTATAGTCGGCAACGGAAGTTCGAAAACGTCGAATGTTGAAGTAAAAAAATCAATCTAGGAACGGTTTTAACATGGGTCGAGGTAGGTGTTCAGTATTATTCTGAACTACAAACATCTCCTCTACCTCGACCGTTGTTAAAACCCATTCCTAGATTGTTTTTTTGAGTTCGCAATTATCATTTTCGAACTTCCATGTTCGACTATAGTACAGTCGATGGAGTGCCGTTCAAAATTTTAATAGTAAACCGTGATGTGATATATAAATGTATGTATTTTTTATGGTCCGATATTCCTTGAAGGTGGAAACACCGAAGCGCTAGAATAAAGAACACTATTTGCTTCACTTTGTTGTCTGATTTGTGACCATGGTCGGTGGTTGTGTTGAGTTCTACTGGGTCAGAGTTGTTCGTAAAATTTGAGGAAGAAAGGAGAGTATTTGTGTTTTGCATGAACCACCTTGTCTTCATCCACAGCTCTGGTGGCTGATGCAAAGAAGTCGACCAAGTTGAGCAGGCATGATCTACCCTTCACAAAACCAAACTGTGTAGGATCCAGAGTTTGGAGATTCCCTATACCCTTGTTTATTAGGTCCATGATGATGTGTTCCATAGCTTTGCATATCAGACTCATCAGGCTAATGGGGCAATAGTTCCCAGGGTCTGTAGTCGCTCCTCCCTTGTGTTGAGGGATGACTGTAGCAGTGCGCCATTTGATATGAACAAAGCCTGAGGTGAGGCTGTGATGGAACAGGGCACATGGGTGAGGTGCCAGTTCACTCTGTAGTTTATGTAGAATACAGCAGAGGATATTGTCAGGTCCCATAGAAGCTGTATTCTTGGCCTTCAACGGTGCTGTTTTAACCTATGCATTAGTAATACTGGGTGCCTAGCAATCCAATGGTATTGTGATTGGTCCTTTTGGGAGGGGGGGAGGGATAAAGCTGGCACTGAATCTGTCAGCCAGTATATTAGCAATATCTGTTGGCTTGGTATAGGAGGTTCCATTGTGCAGTAGCTCAGAGCAAATCTGGATATTGCCGTGGGGATTCATTATATAACTATAGAAGGCCTTGTAGTTGTCCTTACTATCTGCTGCAATTCTGTTTTCATAGCTAGCTTTAGAGGATTTGATGAGGGATATCAGCCTGTTGTTGAGGCTGATAAGGGAGTTTTTCCAGTCTTGGGACTTCACCTTATTCTGTATCAGTTTCCTCCTTCTGTTGTAGAGTTTGTTTATGGAAGGGGACCACCAGACTGGCTTCCTTTTTTTTGAGGAGAGAGTCTTGGTTCTATTGGGTATGGCGAGATCCATGCATTTGTGTACGTGTTTGTACAGTGCATTGGTGTATGATTTGGCGGTCATGCAACTATTCTCCATTTGCATGGGTGCTATGAAGTTAGCCATCTCTGTTTTTAGGAGCCCAAAGTTAGCTTTGGAGAAGTTTTTCATAGTGGTTACCTTTGTGGGGGTGGGGGGGTGGGAGGTATGTAGATTTCCAAGGTGATTAGTTTGTGGTCAGATCTAACCAGGGAGGAGTTGACTATTGGTGTAGAGCAATGGTCACCCATGTTAGTAATGACCAGGTCAAGGATGTTGCTACTTCTAGTGGGGGTAAGAACGAGCTGGTCCAGGGCACTGGAATTTATGAATTCCAGAAAACGTTGGGCAGGTGTATTGGTACATGAGTAGTTTTCCCAGTTAATTGAGGGGTAGTTGAAGTTGCCCAGTATGAGAGTGTTAGGTTGGACCCTAATATTCTCCATGGTTCTTAGGAACGTGGAGTGTGAGTCTTGGGACATAGTTTTGGACCTATAGCTGGCTACGACCTGAATCACTGCCTTACCCAATGTTAGCTGCACCTGAAGTATCTCAGATGCATTACACTGGACTACCAGTCTGGAGGTGTGCACATCCTTTATGAATATGGAAACACCACCACCTTTGGAGTTTCATTCCAAGTTCTGGGGCCGAAAGGTGTGGAATGAGTTATAGCCTGGTAGTGCAGGGGTGCTTTCTGCTGCCTTGAACCAGGTGTCTGTTACAGCATAAATGGCAATGTTGTCCATTTTAAGGAGTGCTTCGAGCTAGTGCATTTTGAGATTTAGACTTCTAGCGTTGAGCAGCATGACCTTCAGATTGCATTTGTTTGTAGCTCTTATGGTGGTAATTTGGTCTTTGGAACACCTCCTAAAAAAGGCACTATAGGGGTGGCAAGAGCCTTGTCCAGTATCTGTAAGCCCAGGGGTGACATATGCCATGTTGAGCTATGGTAGATTTGTCACAGAACTATCTATAGAACAGAAATGACTTGTTATGATTTTGAAAAATGGATGCCAAGAAATTTCTACTAAACCTGGTGGACTTCTTCTCACTAGAACCATGGATGAGGGCAAAACTGGGCATACTGTCTACCTGGAAAATGCATTTGACACAATACTTCACTTGGGTATTATACAAAAACTCCTAAATTTAGGCATAAATCCTTAAGTCACTCAATAGCTAGCCAAATGGCTCACAGATAGGAAACATGAAGTTAGGGTGAGGAAAACTACCTCTACTCTGGAGTCCTGGTACTAGTGTGGTCCCACATGGCTCAGTACTGGGACCTCTTCTATTCAGAATATATTTTACTGAAGTCAAGGCAAATGAAGGCCTTTGGCTGAACAAATTTGCTGATGACACTGAATGACCCAAAAATGTAGATATCCTCCAGGAGGTCTGACACTGACAACTGGTGCCAAAGCCATGGTTGAATACTCAGTGCAAAAAATGAACATTAGTACCCTTTAGGAAGACATCCCGACATTAGGATTTCATTCTTATTGTTCGTAAAATGCATCATGATGCAAAATCTGTAGCTCTATTAAGTTTTTCAGTGAGTTGAAGTCATAATATAAAACTGTCCCTGATTTTACAGAGCACTTGTGATGTTGTTTCTTATGCATGTCCTTTCTCTTGTAACCCATGAATTGTTGTCAGTGAATACTGCCAGACATTAGAATTCCATGCTTCTTATCATGTAAAAAATGTTCTCTAACACAACCAACCTCAGTTAGTGTAGAGGGTTACCACACACTGTTTTTTTAATCTGATTTCTGTGCAAAGGTGCAAGGATGCAAGGGTGCAAGATTTGAAATTCTCCCCTTTCTACTGTAATTTGTTTTTTGATATAAAGACTTAGGATAACATCTTAAATGCATCCATGGTAGCTAGTGGTGATGCAGATGGCTAATGCTCCAATAAAGAGTTGTGTGTGTGCCAAGCATACAAGCCTCAACCCACCCACCCAACTTTAACTTTTTCTTTTAATTTCAGGATTTAAGTTACTATGTATCCCTGATGTCTAGCAGTGGGATAAAGCTCTGGTAATGATCTGCTTGTGAATGCTGATGGCAAAGAGCTTGAGTCTTTTTGAGTGACTTTAGGGCACATTATAAAGAGTATACCTACTTCCTCAATATTGCAGAATTTGCTCATTAGTCTAGGGGTATGTGGAGATATGATAGCCCCCTGCAACATACACACATGCACACAGACATACACAGACACACACACACACACACACACACACACACACACACACACACACACACACACACACACACACACACACACACACACACACACACACACACCAGTAATGGATGAAGGTAAATTTTTAGCTGTATTCATTAATGTGGCCAGCTGAGGTAACTTACATTGTATAAGTGCCTTTCTATAGTGAATTCTAGGGAGAAGAGTACGTGGCTAATTAGCATAGGCTGATCACCCAGAATAACTCATTAGCATTTGGGGAAGGCCACAGAGACAGTCTACCAATCTGTTGGACCACTTCACGGTACTAAACTGTGGTAGGATTGTCTCGGAATTGGAAAAGGTTACTGTGAGATATAAAAGCATGGCAAGGGGGTTGCATCTGCACCCAGTTTTGTTAACATCATGATGTGGTATTGGGAGAAAAGTCATGTATTTAATAGTACCTTTTTTAGATTCCCAGGTGACATCTTTATTTTACATTGTAATATAATGGAATATTTTGATATCTTTTTTCAATATATTAATGATGCTATGAACTTTTTGAAATTCAGGTGTGAAAATAAAATTTTAGTTGTGCTAATTACTTGGATGTTCTTGACAAGAAAACATCTGGTGATTAAAAAGTATTAATCTAACATTTTAGAAAACAATATTTTCCAACAGCTACTTGCATTTTTCTAGCTGCTACCCACAATGCCAAAAAGGAACTCATTTAAGGGCCAAACAGTGAGGCACTCTAGACTGGTTTCCAGAGATGATGTGTTCACTGAGGAACTGTTTAAGTTGAAGTCTTTATTTTTAAAATGGTTAGCCTACAGTTTTTTGATCACCACTGGGCATGAAGTTATGGTTTAAAGAACTACTGTAGTCAAATCTATTTGAACAGGCCCATGAATCAATACAACCTTTTCGGGTGGAAAAATCGGACCACAAAAGGTTTTCTAACAGTATTGTTTTGCCATTCAACTACAAAGTTTAAAGAGGACCATAACAAAGAACTGGATGTTTATTTTAGGGAAACCTGAGTGTGCACTTGGGACAAGACTTTATGAGCATATTTATGCTATCAAGAAGAAAGATTGTTGGGGGGGGGGGCATGGCCAAGATGCACTCAGAGTAACAGCACTTCTCTTCAGCTCTGTCTATTCCAATTTTCTCTGATAGGATTTTTAAAATATATCTATCAGAAATCTGGATATTTTTTATAAAAGGATACTTTATACCTTATACAATGATAGTATAAAAAATCTTTTTGATTATTTTATTTTTTCCTGTCAAAAAACATCAGAGATCTTCTGAACTACTCCAGTCAACAAGATGAGCTCCAACAAATCTTCTCACCAGGATACAAATTTCAAAAAGGAATTACAATCTTTGTTACTTAACATTCAAGAACTAACTAATAAAATAGATAAAAATGGACCTGAAATTGAATAGTTTTAAGGAGAGCTGTACTAAACAAATGAACATTATACATGAAGATTTAAAACAACAGAAAGAACAGATTTCAGGTATGGAACCAGCCCTAAATAATATGGATTCTAGGTTCCAGGAAGGTGAGCATAATATTGAATTCCTTTTAAAGCAAAATACTCACCTTTTGTCTAAAATAGATGATCTAGAAAATAGGTCACGTCGTAATAATATCAGAATCTTTGGCTTGCCAGAAAAAAAATAGAAGGAGATAGTATGGAAAAGTTCTTGTCTACATGGATACCTGAAATACTAGAATTACCTGAGGCTCTTTCATATGGCATTGAAAGAGCACACAGATCTTTGGTTTCATCAACAAATAAAAAAAGTAATTCTGCAAGATCTGTTATTGTAAAATTCCTTTACTCACATGATAAGGAAATTGTCTTAAAGACAGCATGGGCAAAATCTCCAATTAAAATAAAATATAATTTAGTTCATTTTGATAATGACTATTCTCCTGTGGTAATTGCAAAAAGAAAAGTTTTCCTACCTTTGATAAGAGAACTTAAAAAAATCAAATAAAATCTCACCTGTTGTTTCCTGCAAGGCTTAAAACATTTTACCAGGATACATCTAAATCATTTGAAGATCTGGACAGTGCTCTGATTTTTGTTAAATCTAGCAAACTTTTGGACAAAATAGAAGAAATGGATTGGGCAAATGCTAACTTGAAGAGATTAGCCAAAAATGAAACTTGGAAAACCCATGAGCACAAGAAGAAGCTAAGAAAATAAAAAAAAACTGCTCTTATATGCTTCTATTCACAATGGAAATCCAGTTTGTTTGTTCTAAACATACTAATGACCCATAAGGTCAGGGAAATTGATAACTGGAACAAAAGGTAAGATTTTACCACTCTTTATTATACTTTTTAATGATAGTCTTTACTGTTTTTATTTTGATGCTTATTATGCAAATATTTAGGGTGGCCACGGTGGTGCAGCAGTTAGCATTGCCACCTTACAGCAAGAGGTTCTCCGGTTCGATCCTCGGCTGAGGTGCCTTCTGTGCGGAGTCTGCATGTCCTCCCTGTAATCTCGTGGGTTTCCTCTGGGTGCTCCAGTTTCCTCCCACATCCCAAAGACATGCTGTAGGTGGATTGGACACACTAAAAATTTGCCCTAGGCGTGAGTGTATGTGTGTGTGTGCCTTCTGTGGAAGGTTGGGCACCAGGCTGGCAATTCAGCACCATAAAACTCCACTGCCAATCATGAGTGGATGGTGATCTGCTGTGGTGAACCCTAACCAGGAAAAGAAGAAGAAGAATTATACAAATATTTAGTTGTTTCTTATTTTTGATAGGTATGGGTTACTGTTTAAATTGAGTTATTATTGTAGTCTGTTTGTTGCCATTTGTATTGAAGTACAGTTATATCTATAGGTTGCTACTTTGGATAAATATCTTCTTTAATAAAATGTCTCAATGATTTAGTGCTTATATTTAGTTTAGTATTGTATTGACAGAGACAGTTTATATTTTCTTCAGAAGTTTCTATAGACATGATTTTAGTGCATATATATATATATATATATATATATATATATATATATATATATATAAGGTTATTTTTGCATATGCTTTCTCTTATTGGCGTCTGGAGCTATTTTTAACATAAATTTTGCTGTTGGTAGTGTCCGGAGCTAATATAAAACATGATATGTGGATAAAGAGGATGTCCTGATTGAATTAGTGTTATGGGGTTACTGTTGGTAATGTCCAGGAATGTGGTGGGCTCAAAAGTTGCTGTTGGAATTGTACGGAGTTGTTTGGTCATATGGGGTTGACGCTGCTGCTGTTGTTTTCCTCTACTTTTTGAATGTTTGCTTTTTCCTTTTTTTTATTTAATTCTGGTTTTGTGTCTTTTGCTGGTGTGTTGTGGTGTTGTTCTGTTTCTCTGTTGTTGAAACTGAGGTGTTTTGTGTTTCACAGTGTTGGCCTATGGTTAGAAAGGTGGTTGAAAATTTGAAAGTCTACAGTTATTCAGCTTCAGCTCGAGACCTATTTCACAATCGGTCTCTTAATATAGACATTCTCGCTTGACTTACTTCTAGATTGTTGCCATGGAAACCATAAATCCCTATACTGGAAATAAAGTGTCAGAGGCATCAGAACACTCAAACGCTTTAAAGGGAAGAAAAAAAGAGAAAAAAACAATGGAGATGAGACATTGTTGCTATTAATGGATGATGGGATATATTTACTTATACTTATTACTTATATGCAAACAAATTGTGTTTAATAATTATAACCTGTAATTAATTTCATAGGTTCATAGGTTCATAGGTAGGTACTAGGCTATCGGCCCAAGGGCCTAGATAAGCCTAGTCAGCAAGGTTCCATAGCTTATACCACCCAAGAAATTTATTGGTTACTTGTGTATTATTGTACCACGTTTGGAAGGAACTGCATAAGCGGCATGCTTTTTGACTTTTCTATGGCAGAGAGCTATCATCAGCCTGTTTTAGATACTGGTATTAGTTACTGAAGTCAGTAATTCTTAAGAAAATTGATGTTACTTCATACTGAAGTGCATAAGGTTGTGATTGTTTAATATTTGGGCAGAATAAGTGGTGCTTTTCCATTGGACCCCTACTGCTTCATGTTGGTCTGCTTTTTGGAACATGTGCATAATATGACTTTACTTCTCAACTCAAAAAATAGGATTAAGGTTCAGAGCTAAAATGTGACACAAAACTATAAATAACTTGGCTATACATATATTGAAACAACTCAGCTTTGGGTACAGCTGCGGATTCCGAAATTAGAGCAGAGTTATTTACATATTTGTATGTAACTAAAGAAGTGGGAACACGGGAGAGTGTAAGGCAATTTAAATGCATTAGAATTTTGTAAACTCTATAGCTCTAAAAGAGTTTACTTTATAATCTTGGGGAGAGTAGCGCTGCTGTGTCACATATTTATAAAAAAAAAAAAATAGAATGCTTAAATTGGAAGGGGTGGATTGGCGGCAGGGGTCTGGCCAGGGTTTTCAGAGTTGTTCTCCCTTTTTCAGAATGCTGCAGATCACCGTAGGTGACTCAGCCATGCCTGCTTTTTCATGATCCATGTGGTATGCACAGAGGTGGAGGTGCAGCACAGACGTATGGAGGGTATATAGTAAAAGGCGTTTGGATGCATTTCTTGCTTGGGCATTTGAGGACATTTGTAGCGCTTCATATGTGTGGGTCATGGCTCTATAGAATAACTGTACACGGGAAAAGTACTTTGCTTCACAGACTGTGTGATAGCCTTAAATGTGACGGAGGCAGGTCTGGACAGCGCAATGACTTTTTTGCTCCTTTTCTGATCAACGGAGGGGCTGTGGAGTCCATGTGCAGGAGGTCTTTTTGTACTGGCACAGTTCTGTTTTGAGGAATGCACTCCCCTGCTTCCCAGGTTGGTGTTTTCCATTCTAATGGACTTTATTGTTGAAGAATAGTGGTGAGTGTCTTAGCAGCTCTACAGTTTAACGGATTGCCACATCCTGTTCTCCTTTCTGTAACATTCTAAATTGCTTGCCTGCAGTATGTCTCCAATCATTTCAATGGGGTTGTGTGGGTTTCTTGACTGACTCACAGGAAAGACTAGATAATGGCATGCTTCAGAATGTTTGCGGTGCTTTTCAGCTGGAAAAGTCCAGATGCTTTTTTCAGTTTTTGTGCTGCCTCTTAGTTTTGACTCCCTGCCATCTGGAAGACATTTCATTGTTTACACAGATGGAGCCGCTGAGTGGTGGGTGTTTAACGGAGGGGTACCGAAAGGTATAGTATCATTCAGACTTCTTTACATAGGTTGGTGGTAGTTCTTACTTTGAAAATGTTACAAATAATGTTGCAGTCTGATCATTTGAAAAATATAATATGTGCAGAAATTCTTATGGTCCCAGAAAAATATCAGTTTAATGACACACTCTTGCCTAGACAGTTTCAGTATTTTTTGTTGACAAATGAATGGATTTGAAATGAGATGCTTCTGAACTAGGAATTGTGGGTGCGATGATACGTAAGTGCCAATTATTGTGACTGGTTTGCATACATATTTAATTATCTGTTTAATTATTTTAATAAGCAGCAGAATAATACTTTCTCACAGCAACTTAATAGGTTTGATAACATTACTAGGGTTTGGATGAGCATAGTTAATTAGAATGATGATGATTACTAAAATAAATAAAGAAAAGAATAAGCACATTGAATTGGTTTGAAATGGTATAAGCAACACTGTCAATAAAATATTTATGTTATAGATGAAAACTAATTTATTCCTTATATTTTGAGCAATCAATTAGAAATAATTTTTATTAACACCTCACTTATTATTACAAAATCTTTATTAATACATAAATACAATTAAAGTAAATAAAGTTATTACAAATGAGAATAATCCATACCTTCACTAGTAGATCATTAATTATAACTTCTTTTATTTCTTTAGAATATCATATTAAGAAAATATGAGAGTTTTAGAATATTAATTTACTTGCTTTTATGATTTAGTTATATATAATGTATCAATTCCTTACTTATATCTTCTTCTTTCAGCTGCTCCCATTAGGGGTCGCCACAGTGAATCATCTGTTTCCATTTCTTCCTGTCCTCTGCACTTGCTCTGTCACACCAACCACCCGCATGTCCTCTCTCACTACATCCATAAACCTTATCTTAGGCCTTCCTCTTTTCCTGTTACCTGGCAGCTTCATCCTTAGCATCTTTTTTCCAATATACTCTGCATCCCTCCTCAGCACATGTCCAAACCAATGTAATCTTGCCTCTCTGGCTTTGTCTCCAAACCTTCCAACCTGGGCTGACCCTCTAATATACTCATTCCTAATCTTGTCCATCCTCATCACACCCAGTGCAAATCTTAACATCTTCAACTCTGCCACGTCAAACTCTGACCTTTTTGTCAATGCCACTGTCTGCAACCCATATAACATAGCTGGTCTCACTACCCTCTTGTAGACCTTCCCTTTCACTGTTACGGGTACTCATCTGTCACAAATTACTCCTGACACTCTTCTCCACCCACTCCATCCTGCCTGTACTTCACCTCTCCTCCACACTCACCGTTAATCTGAACTGTTGATCCCAAGTATTTAAACTCATCCACCTTCACCACCTCTACTTCCGGCATCCTCACCATTCCTCTATCCTCCCTCTCATTCACACACATATATTCTGTCTTAGTCCTGCTGACCTTCATTCCTCTTCTCTCTAGAGCATATATCCACCTCTCCAGGGTCTCCTCCACCTGTTCCCTACTCTCACTACAGATCACAATGTCATCTGCAAACATCATAGTCCACGGGGACTCTTGTCTGATCTCGTCTGTCAACCATATTTCATGCTGTGACTGATCAATTTAATCCCTCTGTAGCACCATCTAGCCACAGACCTCTCCAACAGCTTTCTCATCTCCACATCCTTCCTCTTCTTCTTCTTCCTTGCTCTTCTTGCATCTAATCGACTGCACTTCATGATTCACTATCATCAATCTCTCCTTCTCTCATTTCTCTCTCCTCTCATTCTTCCTTCATCCTCCTCATCTCCTCCAACTGCTCAACACCTACCTACACTCTGTCCTTGCTTTCCTCATTTCCTTATCACCCTTTTACCTGCTGCACATCTTCTCTCTGTCTAGCTCTCTGGTCCTTTTCTCTCCTTTTCCTTTCTCCTAGTTTCCAACCTTTCATACAACTCTTCATACGCCTTATCCGTAGCCTTTGCTACCTCTCTCTTTGCCATGCACCTCATCTCCTTATACACTTGTCTACTTTCTTCATCTGACAATCCCACTTCTTCTTTGCCAACCTCTTTCTCAGTATACTCTCCTATACTTCTTCATTCCATGACCAGGTCTCCTTGTCCTCCTTCTTTCCAGATGTCACACCAAGTACCTTTCTAGCCATTTCTCTTACTAGCTCTGCTGTAGTTACCCAGCTGTTCGGTAACTCTTCACTGCCACCCAGTGCCTGTCCTAACTCTTCCCTGAACATCACCTCACAATTACCCTTTTTCAATTTCCACCTTGGTGCTGCTCTCACACTCATTCTCCTCTTCTTGATTACCAATGTCATCCTATGAACCACCATCATATGCTGCCTAACTACACTTTCCTCTGCCACCACTTTACAGTCTCCAATTTCTTTCAGACTAGCCCTTCTACATAAGATATAATCCACATGTGTGCATCTTCCTCCACTCTTGTATGCTAGCATATGCTCATCCCTCTTGTTAAAATATGTATTCATCACAGCCATGTCCATCCTTTTTGCAAAATCCACAACCATCTGACCTTCTGCATTCCTTTGCTTAACACCATACCTACCCATCACTTCCTCATCCCCTCTGTTCCCTTCACCAACATGCCCATTGAAATCTGCTCCAATCACCAGTCTCTCAACCTTGGGTACAGTCATCACCACTTCATCCAACTCACTCCAAAATTCCTTACTTATATATGAAAAGATATTATTTATAAATTGCTTTACTATTTTTATTTGCAATCATATCAACTATATGTTATGGTTATTTGTCTTCAATATCTTGATTCATAGTGAGACTAATAGAACTTAAATTCACTTCTAGGATAGTCAGTGTTATTTTTTCATGAATAAATAGCAACTACATAATAGAATAATGAAGATTGATATATGTATAAAATCTTTTTGAAGTTAGAAGTTTTCTTCACTTAAAGGTTATTGAAACATGAGGATTAATTTATGTTGATAGGAATTAATTAATACTACTAAACTACAAAGTGATTCTATTTAAATACTGTATCATATTTGCCTTTTGCATAATGATTTTATTAATTTAAAATTATTAGATATTTTGATTTTCTATAGAAGTTAAGACTGATTTGCCATGATCGGGAAATTTTCTCTTAGACAGATGCTGATCAGAGGTTGTTACTTGACAAGGGGTTAATCTGAGTGATTATATGTCACTTGGATTAGGAGTATTTTACTCCAGGAAGGTTATGGGTGAGTTTTGATGTTACTAGTTTATGTTATAAAAGTTTGTTACAGTTTATTTTGACATTCTTCACAACACAAAGTAATACTATAGTAATACACTCATATTTTTCATATCTATTACTATGTAATCAATCTAAACTTTTTCTTCATATTCCTTTAATATTTAACTATTTGATATGTTTTTGGTCAAACTACACTCTTTTCACAAATTTTACTTCTTATGACGTCATTAAAGAGTATTTCTATTAATGTTAATGGATTAAATAATTCAAATAAGAGGGAAGTTTATTCAAATATCTTAAATTACACAAATCCCAATTAATTTTCTTACAAGAAACTCATTTGAAATCAAATCAGAAGATATGTTTAGACTAGATATTAAATCTTATTCAACATTAATTAGTTCAGAACATCTTCAGAAGAAAAGAGGGGTAGCAATTATGTGGAATAATACTTTACCTTGCCCAAAGATTAACAATACATATAAAGATAATAAAGGAATGTTTTGTCTTGTCACAGTTGAATTTAATAAGAAAATTTATACTTTTAGTGAATTTATATCGGATACCAAGAATAGGTATCAATACAGTAAAACAACATCTGGATCTCATAGTACAGCATTCCAAGGGGTCCTTAATAATAGCGGGGGATTTTAATTACATTTTGAATAATAAAGAATCAACATCTTTAAATAAAAGAAGGATTACAGCTTCAGCCAAATCATTAAAAGATTTTCTAGAATCATATCATCTGAAAGATATGTATTCATTTGCAGATTATGATTCTTTAAACTATACTTTTTTCTCTCATAGACATAACACCTATTCAAAAATCTTATTTTCTAATGACTTATTAGGCTCTCTGGTCAACACCAAGGTTATTTCTTGCCCAATATCAGACCATAATTCAATAATATTTGAAATTTCAGTTAATTCAAATTACAATACACAGATAAGAATAATACCTGCTTATATCACAAAACTGAAAGATTCTGAAGAATTCTTAACTTTGGAGACACAAAATTTAATAGAACTAAATAATAATAATAACACCTCAGAAATGTTTGTGTGGGATGCCCTAAAATCTTTTTTATATGGGAGAATTATTAACTGGTATCATATAAAAAGGAAAAGTTGGGATAAACAGTTATTAGAGATTCAACTTAAATTAGATTCATTGAAACATAATCAAGAGTCAGATCTAAATAATAAAGATATGAAAATGAAATAAATTGTTTGAGTAATAAATAGATTGAAATCCTAAACCATAAAAACATTATTATATTAGAGAAATATACATTTTAAAATTTTCCACCAATCCCAAATCATTAAATTTATTAGCTAACAAAACCAAAAGATTAAATAAAATGAATCATATAAATTATTTTTTTCCTCTAAGAAGAAAAAGATGGTTTTAGACATACAAAACATTCTAGCTGAATTCAGAGAATTATTTTATTAATATTAATCAACAATCAAAAATAATAGATTCTAATCAAGAAATTAAAAAATGTATTAATAGATTTACTAAAAAAAACTAACAAATGAACAAGCTAATTCTATAATTAAACCTATTTCCTTTAAAGACATTCAAACTCAGATTAAAAATTTAAAATTAAATAAAGCCCCAGAAAATGATGGAATCATCCTAGAAATATATAAAATGTTACCAACTGATGCTATAAAATTACTTCATAAAGTATATGATTTATCCCAAAATAATAAGTTAATTCCCTCCTCTTGGAAGTATACTTTTATCTCTCCTATTCTTAAACCTAAAAAAGATCCAGTTTAGTGTTCATCCTATAGATCTATTTCTTTGCTAAATATTGATTATAAAATGCTTATGTCAATATTTTCAGACAGACTAAAAAATGTGTACCGATCTTAGTTGAAGATGACCAAACGGGATTCATAATTAATAGAAATACATATGATAACATTAAAAGAACATTAACTCTAATAAAATCAGTCAAATATTTAAATAATAATCTAACACTAATTAGTTTAGATATAAATTGTCCGTTTCATTCTGTTAATCGGAACTATTTATTCATATAATTGGAAGAAGTAAACTTTTCAAAGAGCTTTATAAATTTAATCACTCAATTATATCAGGATAGCCAATCATATATTAAAATAGGTACTAATATTTCCCCTAAAATTCTCTATTATTAAAGGAACAAAACAGGGTTGCCCCTTGTCTCCCTTATTATGTACCCTTATTATGGAACCATGGGCCAATTTGATAAGAGGTAATGAAAATATTCAAGGATTTAAATTAAATTCCAGTAAATCTTCCAAAATACAAATGTTCGCAGATGACATTCCTATTACCCTTGTTGATAATGATTCATCTATTCATGCTCTCTTTAGTAATATTGAACTTTTTCAAAAGAAATCTGGTTTATTATTCAACAATGATAAAACTCAAATCTTATTAATTGGTCATAAAAATTTGAAATACAAGCCACTTATAGTAAATATCTGGCAAAATCTGATGAACTACTTTACTTAGGTATTATAATTACAAACATAAAATATATCATTAAAATAAACTATAATAAGAGTTTATTAGCAATAGAAAATCTTATTAAAAATGGAATAAAATTCATTTCTCCATGGATGATAAACTTTTAATAATAAAAATGATTTTATTACCTAAAATTTTATATATTATACAATCCATCTCATTATCTCCTCCTAATCAGATTATTAAAAATGTAATTCCTTGATACACAATTTTTTATGGTCTCTGATTAAATCTAGGATAGCTCTATCTAATCATATGAAAAACTGGGAAAAGGGTAGTATAGCAATGCCTAATTTGAAAATCTATTCTGTTTCCTCAATGGCCAAAACTATTTACCAACTTATAGATAATACTTATATGGCAAACTGGAAAATACCATAGAAATCTTAATTAGTAATTCTACAAATAACAACAAACTTCAGAAAGTAACTATACTAAGTAACTCCTTTATTTGGGTTCTAAAAGAATATTTCTTATCTTACTCCTCTCAAAAATTTAACTCCAATTATATAATTCTTCTTCTGAAATCCTTTAGAAATTATATTTATAAATTCAATATTTATAAAGAGTGGATATATATTCTTTTTCCTATAGCTTTCACACAAGGTGTCATCTTTTCATCTGATTATAAAAAAATGCTTTCTTTTCAACAGAAAAAAAAATAATATTTTGGCTTCAATTGATGACTAAGAATGATCTGAAAACTATAAACATATTAAAAAATCAATATGAATATGATTTGTTCTCATGGTTAGATTTACAGGAAGCTAGGAAATATGTTCTAAACAAAATGAATTCTATGTCTTTAACAACAAAAAATACAATACCTAAATTATTTCAATTTATGATAATAGCTTTACAACATAATTCTACATCAATAATATTTTATCTCATTTATACAAAGCAATCAAATTTGATTTAGATGACCCTTTAGAAAGTTATTGGAACTGCTGCATCTTTCAGCTTTTCCTAGTTAGGGATCGCCACAGCGGAACTCTGGTCTGCTAATGATTGGCAGTAGATTTTTACGGACCGAGTTGCCAGCCCTGGTGCACAACCTTCATCGAAGGTACGCCCATTCATGCATGTCTCCACACAGAAGACGCCTTAGCTGAGAATCGAACAGGACAACATCTTACTGTGAGGCGACAATGCTACTGCAGCACCACCACCGCAGTTTTCTTTAATTAATAATCACCCCTACTGACTCTGACAAAATAGATATCTTATAGTCAGAAAGTGTAACCACTTCATCACTTAAATGTTTACATGGAGGTATTTGCATAGGTCTTTTATTACCCCATTTTCTTTAAGTAAATTTAATAAAAAAGATACCAATTGTTGGAGATGTAACAAAGTTGTTAATGCAGACTGGGCACACATGATGTTTGATTGTATAGAATTAAATACATTTTGGACAGATGTTAATTCCTTTTTACAAGCTATTTTTACAGATAATTTTTATCTTTCTAAATCACTAGTTATATTTAACACACCTGTTCCTAATTGTATCCGAGAATCTAATCATCCTCTGATTTGGTCAATTCTATCCATTGTCAGAAAAATCATAACAAGAAATTGGAAGTCTCATTCTTCAATAATTGAATTCAAAAATATACTTCTTGAAGTCTGTAACTTTAGAAATTTTGACCAATACTGCAAGATCTTCTAGGAATACTAATCAATCTAATATGTAGAAAAAAGTATATGATTTATTGAACTTCTTCTTCTTTCGGCTTTTCCCAGTTAGGGGTCGCCACAGTGGTTCACCTGTCGGCTCATGATTGGTAGTGGAGATTTACAGTGTCAAGTTCCAGCCCAGTGCCCGGCCTTCCACAGAAGGCACACACACACACACACACACACACACACACACACACACACACACACACACACACACACACACACACACACACACTCATGCCTAGGGCCAATTTAGAGTATCCAATCCACCTACAGCATGTCTTTGGGATGTGGGAGGAAACCGGAGCACCCGGAGGAAACCCACATGACCACAAGGAGGACATGCAGACTCCACACAGAAGGCACCCCAGCCAAGGATCAAACCAGAGAACCTCTTGCTGTGAGGAAGCAACGCTAACCGCTGCACCACCACGGCCGCCAGTATGATTTATTGAACAAGTAATGCAAGTTCTTTTATGATCTTCTTATTTTAATGCACTTGTTTATTAATATTTGATTCTTGTGGAGAATGTCATTGTCTATAGTTTAATTTTCTCATTTTGTTATGTCACTCATTTTGAAAAATGTACATATCTCTAGTTTATGTTTATTTGACAATATTTATCTCAATAAAGCTGTTTTTAAAAAAAAAGAAGAAAGATGGTACAGATGCATCGAGTAAACACATTACGGGTTACAAAAGCTTTAAGAAATTTTTATTTTTCATACTTGAAAAAGTCTCAGCTTTAGAAAGAGGTGGCTGTTGAGAAACTAGATTAGAATTCAGGGAACTATACTGGAAACTTTTGTTAGATGACTCCCATCCATCAGGAAATAATGAAATAATTTTCATCAATAGTATTTTGACTACACTAGCAGCAGAGTTGTGATTTACTAGTAATAAAGTATTTTCTTTACTGCTAATTAATCATTTTACAATCAAAAAATAAGATTTATACATTATTTAAATGCTTTTTAAATATTTTCAACAAGAGAATGGTTGTTTTTAATTGATGTCTGTTGTCATGTGACCTAACAAACTCAGGTATGTTATGAAAGACCCCCTTAATTTTTGATGGGCAATAGCATACATGCTTTAGTACATCGCAAAATATATACTATATACATACATAAATATACATATATATATATATATATATATATATATATATATATATATATAAAACATATATATATATATATATATATATATATATATATATATATATATATATATATATATATATATATATATATATATATATATATATAGAATATATGCTATATATATATATATATATATATATATATATATATATATATATATATATAAACATATATATTGTGAAGGTCTTTGGCTAACGAAGTTTGCAGATGACTGCAAACTAGGAGCCATAATCGAAACTCCTAACGATGTGGACAGCCTACAAAATGGCGTCACTGAGACAGATGCCTGGTGTCAAAGCCATGGCCTCAAGCTCAATGCCAAAAAGTGCATTGTCATTCCCTTTGGTAAAAACTCCCAGGAGAGGGTGTAATAGCATAGCCAATCCCTCTTTATGTGATGCTTTTTGTGTAGTTTGAAAGACTTATGGTTTTGTAATATTCTAAGATAGACAGGTATGGAACTGCAGGTTATAGAGAGACAGGAGGAGTTTAGGGACTCTCCAGCAGTATTGTTTGATTTTGTTGCAGATATCAACATCTTCTCAGAAAAGCATAGTGATCTTTTGGGATTGTAGAGCTGGAGAATATTGCTTAGATCTGGGCATTTGTCTCAGTCATATATGAGTTTATGTGTTGTGACCAGCTGTGAGTAGGTTAAACATTGCCTTAATGTCAACCATGGAAGTTGCTTTAGTGTGAGGCAGTAATGTGCCCTATAATTATGGTTGGCAGCAAATATTGCAATTTTATCATAGCACTAGTCAAGTAAGGAGAGTCAATTAGAATGTACATTGATAAATATGGGGGATGTGCATAAGAGAGGAGGAATGAGAAAAGATGAGGCAATGTCTAGACTAGCTTGTTCTGTTGGTTTGGCTTTGTAGAGGTTTCCCAATTTTTAATGTTTTTTACAGCTAAATTGTATTTTAGGTTTTCATCAATGGTAACCCCTAGTGGTTAGGCATGGGTTACCACTTCTATCCTGGTGTTGTCTGATGATAGAAATGAGAAGGAATTTTTTTTGGCGGGATAGTTGCTCAGGGACAAATAAGATACGTTTGGATATTTTAGGGTTTAGAAGGAGCTGTCAGTCAGTTAACCAAATCTCAATCTGTGAGAGAACTTCCTGGGTGTACTGTTGTAGTTTAACCATGTCTTGGCAGAGCAGGTGATTGTGGAATTGACTTCATATTGGATGATGGTTGCTTGTCTGGTTGCCAGATCTGGTCATTAAATAAAAAGTAGTGGACCTATTAAAGCCTTGAGGGATTCCCATGGTTACTGGGAGAAAGAAGGAAAGAGAAGTTGTCATGACACTTTACAGCTTGTTCAGTGTTTCATAGGTAACTGTTAAACGAGGATATTGAGAGTTTATCAAAATCTAGAGAAAACATCTTGCATAGTAATTTTTGGTGTAACACCGTGTCAAAGGCTTTGGAGACATCAAAAAGACAAGGTTATTATTGTTTTTGCTTTAATTTCCCACTGTAAAAAAGCTTAGTACTACAGCGGCAGTGCTGTGATGTGGATGGAAACTATGCTGCATAGTGGAAAGTAGTGAGCTTTTAATAATGTAGTTAGGAACATGGGACTGTATACACTTTTCTAGGATATTAGACAGAGGAGATAGGATGACTTTGGGCCTCTTAACTGGACAGGTCAGTGGAGTTTCCACCCTCATGTAGGGGAAGTATGTAGGATTTTGTCCACAGAGTGGGGCGTAGATTTCCTTGATGGATCAGTTTATCAAGATGGATCCAAGGTATGCCAGAGCATCTGCAGCTATTTTGATGTATTCATCTAATAAGTTGTCTGGGGCAGGGGTAATGGATTCAATGTTTTAAGTAGTTTTGAAATAATGGAATTTGGGATGAGTTGTAGTTTCAGAGCTTGGGAATGAGCAGTGGATTTGGAGGTGTTATACTAATTGTAGAAGACTGAGCTAGTACAAAATGGAACAAAATACACTGACCCAACTGACATTGCCAACATCTTGGCTGACAGGTTCAGTGCAACTCCCCCCCACCACCACCACCTACAAGGCCTATTACTATTCCAGGGGATTGTGTAACTCCAATTATTACTGATACATCAGTTAATAAGGCTCTATCTAAAGCTAAAAACACTGCCTCCATGGGAGTAGATGGTGTCCTGGGCTGTGCCATACGCGAGCTCCAAAATTAATTAACCCTGCATCTGAATACCCTGTTCAGTCTCAGCCTCTCGACAGGATATGTGCCCATAGAATGGCGCACAGCAATGGTGGTTCCGCTGCACAAGGGTGGGCCCACAACCGACCCTGGGAACTACCGACCAATAAGCATGGCCAGTCTGATCTGTAAGGCAATGGAGCGAATCATTATGGAACTCATAAATGGAGAGATTGGGAACCTCCAAACACTTGACCCCACACAGTTTGGCCTCGTAAAGGGCAGATCATGCCTCCTGAACCTGGTGAACTTCTTTGAGACAGTTACTCAGGCTATAGATAAGGGAAAGGAGGTACACACGGGCTTACTTTGACCTTGCTAAAGCATTTGACACCATTCCCCATTCGGGTATTATTGATAAACTCACCAACCTAGGCATAAACCCTTATGTCACAAGATGGGTCACAAACTGGCTCTCAGACAGATCCCACAAAGTAAGAGTAGCGGGATCTATGTCCGAATCCAGACCAGTAACGAGCGGTGTGGCTCAGGACTCTGTCCTGGGGCCCCTCCTGTTTGGCATATACTTTTCAGAAGTACAGGCAAGCACTGAAGGGCTGTGGCTGATCAAGTTTGCGGACGACTGCAAACTGGGTGCTATAATAATGTCTCTGGCTGACATGGATATCCTCCAGAAGGGCCTTAATGAGACTGATGCATGGTGTCAAAGTCATGGTCTCAAGCTAAATGCTAAAAAATGCGTAGTAATCCCTTTTGGAAAAAACAGAGTACCCGCGAACTACCACATAGGAGGTAACCCCCTGAAATCTGAAGAAGTAATAAGGGATCTAGGGACCGAAGTATATAGTCAGCTTTCCTTTGATAACCATGTTGTCAAGGTGGTTAGAAAATCCTTCTATGTGACCCATCTGATCACAAAAGGGTTTGCATCAAGATCTAACGATGTAGTGGTGCCCCTCTACTCTTCCCTCATCAGACCCATTATTGAGTGCAATGCACCAATTGGAATGTGCCTGGCTAGGCATCTCCAGCAGCTGGAGAAACCACAGAGGTACCTCACTAAGAGGATTACTGGCCTCAAACAGTTGCCCTATGCAGCACGATTGAAAAAACTAAGGCTTTTCTCTGTTGCATACCGCCTTCTCAGAGGCGATCTCTGTCTAACATACAGAGCCATGTCCAACCCAGAACTGATGAACATGCTCCATCTTAGCAAAACCAAATCTACTCAAGCTACACGCTCTAGGGATATAAACCTCAGCACAACAATGAATAGAACATGCTGGAGGGATAGATTCCCTTTGCAAAGTCTTCCCTTGCTATGGAACAAGGTCCCGATCTACATAAGACAGAGCCCCTCACTATTACTCTTCAAGAGGAACCTTGACGAGTGGATGGGTAACAGAAAGTTCACACCAGGGATTATACCAACAGCTCTACTAGATGGGGGCCAAGGGTACTAGCTGCTAGATCAAGGGCCTAGGGAACTAACCAAAGGGGCAGTGAATACCGCACAACATGGCTGGGCTAATATATGCCTTCGTGCAGATAGCCCAGTACCTACCTATGAACCTACCTATGAACCTATAAAAGACAGGAACAGAATTTACAAAGTGAGAGTTAAATTGGTTAGTTATGGTGTCTCCTGGTGCATCTGTTTTGGTGCTAGGTTGAGACTTGTGGGCTGGATGCACGAGTTTGTTCATGGTGGATCAGAGTACCTTAGGGTTGTTCTTATCTGTTGTTTGTAACTTTATATAGCAGTTTTTTTGTCAGGTTAAATTTTGGTTTTAGTAGTATTTTTAAGTTGATTGTACTTCACTTTGATGGCATCAGTACTGGATGGCTTCCAGGTTCTCCGTGCTTTATCCCTGTTTTTCTTGAGCTGTTTAGTTTCCCTTATTAACCAGAAAGCTGAGTTTGATGTAATTCGTTTGATCCTTATGGGTGTAGCTTCATTTAGCTTTTATAGAAATGTTGTGTTAAATAGTGCTACTGATTTATCTAAGTTAAATGTGTTTAGTACTCCCCAGTTTATTCATTTTAAGTTTGCATTGAAACTGTCTTTGTTTGTTGAAGGTAGAGAGATAGTGAGGAAAGGTTATTGTGATGTCGCTTTTGGTCTGAATGTGCTGTCTTATTACAAGAGGAGGCTGGTGGTCACTAAGGGTGTCAGGAATAGTACTGGCATAGTTTATTTTGTTTTTTATTTGTAAGGGTCCAATCCAAGATGGTATTCCTATAGGTGGATTTGTTGTATCTGGTAGGAGTAGATGTGGGTTGGGTAAACCTGTAGATGTTTATTGCATTCATAGGATTTTCATTATCCACGGTTTGTCAGTCAATATTTAAGTCTCCTAATATTATGGTTCCTTGCGAGATATTGGTGGATGTCCAGGAGAGAAATTCTTCAGCAGTCTTTATGTTATTACCAGGCAGCGTGTAGACACCTATTATGCATAGGCTCTTGTGAGTGTTGATTTTAAGAGATTATAGAAGTATTTTGGCATGATGGCATGGTGGAGGATTTATTGGGTTTAGGGAGGTACTTAAGTTATTCTTGTAGATGATGACTATCCCACCTCCTTTTTTATGAGTCTAGCTGTGGAATATTGTATCCTAATGGTAAGATTTCATTATTTTTTTACATCTTGTGTGAGTTAGGATTCAGTGATGACTAGTATGTCTGGATTACAATGTAATTCTGGCAGTTTGTTATGAATACTTCTGAGATTACTTAAGTAGAAGTGAGGGCCAGATAGCTGTTTTAGCAGTGGTTGTTAGGTAGGTTAATTTGGAGTTTAGCGATATTCTTGTGTTGAGAACAGTTGTACGGGCCTAGGTTTGGGTGGATATCACCACAAGTTTTACAGACAGTAAGAAGATATAGGAGTAGGTTGCTTGTGTTTCAGCTTGGGTTTAATGTTTACTTTGGGAAGGTGGGATTTGCAGTATAATTACCTGTTCTTTAAAAGGTCAATATCTGATATGTTGTAAAGGGAGGATACTATTGTGAAGTTGTACTGGGTGTTAATCTGGAGTCATGGAGCAGTATGGTGTCTGCTGAGATAGTTACTGGGTAGGGATAGTCGATAGGATGTAAATTGGGCTAAATATATGAGAGCAAGAAGTGTGATTATGTGAGGGAACAGCATATCTGAAAGGAGTGCTGTGAGTTGGAAGAGAGGAGGGTTAGAGTTAGCATTTGCTTGTAAATAATGGCTAACAGATTAGTAACAGAAGGGGCTATATGGTTAATCTATTGTCTGGAGGAGGATGAAAGGAGTATACAATAGTAGGAAGGGATATGACAAGTGAAGAGACCGTGTGGAAAGCAGGATAGGAGAAAATGTAGAGGTGTACATAAGATGAGATGGGAATGGTTTATTTGAGTACAGTCTTAGTGGGGAGTTCGTGTACTGAGTTTTGGAGGGAGAATGGTGAGATGCTATTGGTTGATGCAGACTAGTGAGTGGAGAAGTGGAGAGGATAAATGTAGTGCAGGAGGAGGTGGTACCTGGGGATACAGTAGGGGAGCAATGTGAGCCAGAGTATTAGCCAGGGTAAATAGAGTGGGCTATGCCTTCCCCTAGAGAGTGGACTGCTATAAACAATCAATGAAGTCCAGAGAAGGAAAGGGTACCAATGGAGCTGCTGTGGTCTAAGACAAATGATCAATGGTAGTGGGCAAAGTTCTTTGTTTTGAGCTGCCAAAACATGTATAAATAACTTATGCAAAAATGTAACCATCAGAGATGTTCCAACTGCAGACTTTGCTGTTACATAAATCATATTTCAGTAATAGCTTTTTGTTACACCTGGACCCACAAATCCCATTTGCCTACCCCTCTACCTCTAAGTGGGTCATGCACTTTTCTTGTTCTATGCTCCTAGCCTGCTATGCATCAGTGCAAACTAGTCAGAGCAATAAAGTGTGCAAACCCACAGCACTACAGTTTCACTGAAAGGCATAACTTCTCTCTGCTTAGCCTAGGTTTTTTGGGTTCCCACACAAAATGTCACAGCAGTTTCTCTAATTTATCAGGCCACTTAGATTGCCTGCCAGAGCTCACAGAAGAAGAAGAATATCCTCTCCAGTATCAATAGTTTCAAGGCTATTGATCCTATCAGAAAGAAGTGGCAATGCAGTTTCTACTTCATAGTGTGACCAACATTTCCTTTATAAAGGGCTAGCATTTGAACACAAAAGTACTCAGCCTGGTAGAGCCCAGCAGGATTACAAAATACTTGGGTTTTCAGAAATCTAAACCCATAAATCCAGTACAGGTCAGTCTAGCTTGTCATGCATTGTTCAGTGGAACCAATATATATTTCCTGTATTAATCTGTAACCCTAAAATCTGTGCAAGGTATTCTAGTATGTTCCAAAGAATGTGGATATTGTGACTCTTATAGCCAATACGGTCATCAGTGAACCAGCACAAAGACACCGTACTTTTATAACTGGAAGGTAACTCCACTGAATCTACTTAAATAGCTAACTAAGGATTTTACTTTATTTATTTACAATTCCTTGATTTAGGTTAGGGTTAGAACACTAATCTTGATGGACTGCTTTCATGTTCAGACTGAGAAAACAGAACACAAAAGGCAGCTAACAGTACAGATGAAGAGTACAAAAACAGATTAAACACGCAAACCAAGACATAAAGCAAGTTCTCAGCATACACAACTCCCCTCTCACTTAAGATAAAGTCAAGACACATAAACCCAGATATGCAGAGGTACTCACTGATAGCCTACCAAAAGGCCAGAGACCTCCCAAGTACAAATAACATACACATACTGGTGCACACACAGCATCCATCACTACACATAACACACATATCTGTGTCTCAGCAGGTAAGACCCTAAGGCAAAACACCTAAAAATCTATGTTTTGGTCATAGGTGACTCAATAATGAGACACACAGATGTCCCGCTCACCAGGCTGAACAAGGAGAAGGTTACGGTCAGCTGCCTATCAGGTGCTAGGATCCAACAAATCCCAGACACTCAAGTCGCTCAGCAACAATTACCATTAAGACTATGTCATAGTACATGTTGGTGCGAATGACTTGAGACATACCTCTCTGGATTATATGAACAGAGATATGACCAAACTCTAAGATTATGTGTCCCAGGCAGGTATGTCCCTAACCTGCTAGCCAACAGATTTGGCAATAACTTCACCTCTGTATCCCCACCAGACATACCCCAAAGCATTCCTGACACCAATCCTCTACAGAGTATCGCCAAAGAACAGGTCATACAAACAGTCCAAAGCCAAAATTATAGCCACTATGGGACCAGATAACATCCCAGACTGCTTACTAAACAATCTAAAACAAGACCTAGTGGAACCACTCAGCACTCTCTCTTTAACCATAGCCTGAGAACTGGCTTTGTCCCAGCAGAATGGAGAACAGCAACAGTAATCCTCTTACACAAAAGGGGACCATCAGCTGACCCTGGGAACTATCAACCTATAAGCCTAACCAGCCTTATCTGCAAGGCAATGGAAAGAATCATCATGACCTTATCCACAAGGACACTGATGACCTTTAAACTCTTGATCTGACCCAGTTTAGTTTCATCAAGGAGAGATCTTGCTTATTAGGAGTTCTTTGAGAATGTCAGCAAAGCCCTCGATAAGGGCAAAACAATACATACCACCTATCTTGATTTAGCCAAGGCCTTTGACGCAATCACCCAGCCAGGTATCATAGAGAAATTCTCCCAGCTGGGGTTTAACCCACACATTACTAGATGGATAGCCAACTGCCTCAAAGACAGAACACACACTGTCAAAGTTGGGGAATCCACCTCCACAGTTACCAGTGGGATACCACAAGGATCTGTGCTGGGAACTCTACTGTTTTGAATCTATTTCTCTGAAGTCCAGGCAAAGGTAAATGGCCTGTGACTTACAAAGTTTGCAGATGACTGTAAACTGGGTGCAATCATAGAGTCCCCCAATGATGTTAACATATTATAAAAAGGGCCGATACAGACAAATGATTGGTGCAAATCTCACAAACTAAAACGTAATGAAAAAAAAAGCCTCATTATCCCCTTTGGCAAAGAAGTACCCCTGCTAATTATGATATACATAGCTCCCCTTTAAGCTCAAACACAGTGCCATGAGACTTGGGAACACAGGTTGATAGTAATTTAACTTCAATCACCATGTGTCCCTAGTGGTAAGGAAAGCATTTTACATTGCCCATTTCATAAATAATGGCATCACAACCAGGACCGTAGAGCTTATAGCTCCTCTGTACCTGACCCTCATCAGACCACTGATTGAGTACAATGGCCCCTTATGTATTTACCTCACCAGACACCTGCAGCAGCTGGAGAGACCACAGAGGTTTCTAACCAAGAGAATCCAGGGCCTCCAAAACATGACATACATGGAAAGACTGAAAGCCCTGTTACTGATCTGCATCATATAGGCTGCTGACAGGCAACCTGTGCCTGGCTTAAAGAGCAGTCTTGGACCCTGTAATCATGGAAATATATCTGCAAATCAAATGGGATAGGAATAACTCACTCAAGAGATCTCAACCTAGCCTGTGATATTAACAGAACATGCTGGAGAGACATATTTCTCTCAGTGATTGCTGCTCCTCTGGAATAAGCTCCCACACCATGTGAAGCAGAGCTCCTCAATGACCCTGTTCAAGCACAACACTGACAACTGGATGGGTGACCATAACTTCACTACTAGGGTGGCACCGATGTCCCTCATGGGCAGGGGCAGTCAGTGCTGATCACAGAATTGCTCTGCTAGCAATGACTATCTAACTATGGTCATGAAGGGGACTTGAGTTTTTACACAGTTAGGCTTGTAAAGGCCCTAGGGCCATTAATCTAGTAATGTCCTATGAATCTTTGAATCTATAAAAACATTATAACATTTCAGACCTCTGACTAACATAGTGGAAGTCTATCGAATACAATATCCAGCATATAAAACATTATAACAACACAGTAGAAAGCTGTCTAACAATGTAGGAATGTACATAATATCAAAGTATATACAATTCTGTTTACAAAGCTGATGTATGGTAATTTAATCTGTAGTAAGAAATTGGATGATATGATGGATATAACTAGTTCTTGGACCTGTCCAAACCACAGACACGTCTCCTGTCAAGCACAAACTCTCCAAGGTGCAGTTATTATCCACAATATTTTGCCCAAATGTTCTACCCTTATGTCTGACTAGTACTTATACACTTTCACTTAAACCTTGCCTCACTAGTTGAGCCCTGGTCAACTTGGTTACAGTCAGGGCTTCATTCCTTGGCACCACAGAGCTAGCTGACCATTCCTTTGGTTGATAATGGCTACTAGTCATAACAGAGGCTCCCAGGCCTTTGACAATCAGTCATAATCCTAACAGGACATTTCACTGTATTACCCTACACTAATGTAACAGACACCACAATGGTTTTCAGACTCATATATCTAGTGTTCCAGCACTTCAACATTAGCCAATAGCTCATCCCAATATTCTCAAAGCTATTTAATGCTGTCCATGCCTGGAAGGGAACAACATTAAAAACACATTGAAGAAACAAAACATTCAACTATCACTGTAAACTCACAACAAATGGTACTGTAAAAACAAGTGAAAACCCTCAGAAGTACAGCACCAGCTTTATGATCAAAGAATAATAACAAGCAATAAACAGCCACATAGTATCAATTTGCAGCCGAATAATATCACTATCCTGGTGACAAAGGGATGTCATTCTGCATTCAAACCTAGTCTTAAATCAGCTTGGAAGGAAAGTAAATATCATGTAAATATTAACAGCTAAATAACCAGAACTCTGTCCTCCACAAAGGTCAAGTAAAGGCTTGTGATAATAGCCAAATTATGGCAGCTACAGGTAAACTGCAAATGGTACTGTTTAAATTAGTGTAAATGTAAATAATTATACTGCATGCAAGTTTTAGCTCAGCTTTGCTGTAAAATAAATAAATAAATAGATCTCTTAAATGCAAGCTCCCCTGCACCCCCCCACACGCCTTGTTAATTATACATTCTAACTTAGCGATCACACAATCCCTGGGTAAAATGGTATATTCCCCTACCCGGGGACTGTCAATCTCGCACAACTGTCAAACATCTGTGTATAACATATGTTGACCAAAGTGTACAGTTCAACAAAGTTAAACAGAACCGTGTACATAATACACACACACACACACACACACACACACACACACACACACACACACACACACACACACACACACACACACACACACACACACTCACAAATGCGTATGGGCGTGGGTGCGAGTGCATGTATACTTTTAAGTGCAATAAAAACCAAACCAACACTCAGTGTATTAGGAATCTGTCTTGTCAATGTTATAATTCATATGCATATCATTCATGAGCATTGTTTGTTACATTACTCCATTAAAAAACTGTGGAATATGATAGTGCAACAAGTTTTTGGAATTTCATTTGTGTGTGTGTGTGTGTGTGTGTGTGTACATATAGCCATAATAGAAGGAAAGCCAATATTTATACTGCAGTGTTCATTGGACAAACTCTGCCTTGTTAATATTCCTGTTCCTTTACACATTACACATGAACACTGTCTATTACATTACCCATTTAATTATTCCAAACACTTTGGCATAGCTTAAGATTTCAAAATCCTATCCTCAATATCCATATAATCTGTGGCAGTGATGAGCACTTTCCAGATGATGACCATGTTGTGCACATCCCAGTGTCCACTGATGTCAGTCAGCACATCCTGATATGAACCAATCAGATAGGCTAGTGGTCCTTAGCTGCCTTCATATTCAATGATTTAGTATTGACAAAACTAAAGCAATTAGTATGACACAGTCAGAGCTGTAGGAAGGATGGGTCAGACAGGGTACCTGATTTGTTAGACGCTATTCATGATTAAATTACACTCAGGACAAGACAAGCAGTGCAAGTTGGAACATGGTGAACAGGATATGTATCAATTAGTTCACAGAGGGAAGTGGGAGTAGTCAAACAAGTGACCAGGGACAACATGTTACAGCACTTTGGTTAACCATTCATAAGGCAGTTTGTATGATATGAAAAGAAAGTGTGAGAACTTGTATGATGGGATTTTGAATAAAATTTGTGTGTGAGTATATGGATCTGTGACAGGTTGTTAATGCTTTAATCCGTCAAACAGCAACTGATCAAGCACATCTTGTTGATCAGCAGCCTATAGAAAAAAAACAAAAGAACAACCCTTGCCCCCTGCATCCTTCACAACCACTGCTAATTCTAGATACCAGCTCTGAGATCACACTACAGTGGGGAAAGGACAAATTCCGCAATCCCCACTGTACAGCAATCTTGTGCTAAACAACTGCCTGCACATGAGAGCAGCTGATTTTTGATCAGTTGTTCTGTCAGTTTTCTTGCTTTGCATATATATATATATGTATATATATATATATATATATATATATATATATATATATATATATATATATATATATATATATATATATATATATATATATATATATATATATATATATATATATATATATATATATATATATATATATATATATATATATGTGTGTGTGTGTGTGTGTGTGTGTGTGTGTGTGTGTGTGTGTGTATATATGCATATACACATATAGATAATATATATATATATATATATATATATATATATATATATATATATATATATATATAAAAGTATACAGACATAAAACGTCTGTGTATGGCTCTGTGTGGTGGGTGTGGGTGTGTAGTTTCTAACTGTTCTAACATGACTGTAATTGACTTTTCATTCCATTGAAAATGTAAGCTCTATTCAGGATATTAATCTCGAAGGAGGAACAATATCTCTGGCTTTGGTCTGCAAAAACATCTTTTTTTTTCCTTTTATCAGATAGATAGGCCCAAGACCTTATTGATGTCCTCTTCTGTATTCATATACTAACAACATGTCAGATCCTGAATCTCCCACTGGGTAGCAGTTTGCCACAGGATACTTGGTGCTGAGATGAAAGCGCTGTTGTACTTAATGTTAAAGAAACAAAAACCTTTCAGGTCTTGACTGTGCCAAAAATCATTGTCCTTTATCTTCACAGATAAAACAAAACCACTTCAAAAATGTTTTGCTGTAATGTTACAGAACTTTGAATGAAAAGAAAGTATTCTTGGAGGCAAAGGAACAGTCTGCATTTTGCAAGGCTAGTTTGATTAAGATTGTCCACTATGTGGAAAAATATATTTAATTGTTTCTTTATGAAATAAGATATCCACTTCATCTGTGTAATTGTGTGTGTGTGTGTGTGTGTGTGTGTGTGTGTGTGTGTGTGTGTGAGAGAGAGGATAGAAAAAAATGGAATTTAATGGGATGATGGACAAATGGAAAGAAAAGTTTATATGTGGACAGAAAAAAAGCAGTTATCTGCCCACTCTTGTTCCAATTTATAATTATTCTAGAGTTTTGTTTGTGTCTTTCGGCTTTTCCCTGTTAGGGGTTGCCACAGCAGAACTCCGGTCTGCTAATGATTGGTAGTTGACTTTTATGTGCCGAGTTACCAGCCCTGATGCACAACCGTCAATGAAGGTACGCTCATTCACGCATGTCTCCATGCAGAAGACACTCTAGCTGAGAATCAAACCGGATCTTACTGTGAGGCGACAACGCTACCGCAGCACCACCACCATGGATATAATTATTCTAGAGTATATCTATTAAAAGTTAAGCTTACCTGCAACTATATAGATTATCTAACATATAGACACACTGGTGCTTTCAGCAAATGTCTGTCCCAACCTTATAATGAGGCATCCAGTGGTCCTACCTTGTCCTAGTCATTGGATTATATCGCATCAGAATTTATGCTTAAGAACGTACCGTGCACACATGAGTCACACCACTTTGTGAACAACCTGCAGCTCTTGAAGCACAAATTATTTGCATTTTTCTCATCTTATAAAACTGATCTTTCTGCCAGTGCCATAAAATAACCTGTCTACAGACTCTTATAAAATTAGTTTGAACAGTTGATGCTATTAATCCAGAATATGCTGTCTTCTTTTCCCTTGCAAATGTGTCAAAGGTAGTTCATATCTAAACAAGTCAGTTCTATTTAACCACTCAAGCCCCAACTGCTTGAATTCCATGAACCTGAAGCCAGAGGCTCAAGCTACTTTTTCCCTTTTCACACACCTCTCCGAGAAGCTGCTCAAACTCAAATATAAGTTCAGAAATGCTGCTACCACAATGATTGGACACTGTCAAGGTTTTGTCGCTGAACTAGTGAGTGAGGAAGAGAAATGGGGGGAAGGGCATTATGTTTAGGAAGGAAAGGAAAATTTTAGGTTTAGGGACTGAGGGGGAGTTTAGGTTTAAGTACTGACTGGGAGTTAGCTCAGAGTTAGGGTTAGGGAGGAGAGGGGAGGGGATGGGAGGGGGATTTTAGGTTTAAGGAGTGACCAGGAGTTAGCTCAAAATTAGGGTTAGGGAGGAGAGGGGGAAGGACATTATACATTTAGGGAGTAAACAGAAAGGACTCGGGGATAGAGTTAGGGAGGGGATCTTTTAGATTTAGGCAGTGATTGGGAGTTGTTTTTATAATTAGGGTCAAGGCTCTGGGAATGATAGTTAAACTAGTGGTAGTGCACGGGAATCAGGGTGGTTGGAATTAGGACACTTGCCAATATGAGTGAGTGGCAGCAGGGAAGTGTGGCATGAGCTAATATAGTCAAGCACTTGTAATAGGCCAAACAGGTCACTAGGTCAACCCATTAAAGGCATAAGAAATCATACTCCGTTGTACACAGCACCATATGTGATGCTGCCAGATGCTCTGTTCAGTTTTCCACTTCACAGTCTGTTTACAACTGAAATAGCCCCAGCCTTGGTGGTAGTACTGGGGAAGAAAAAGGTACTGAGCAATTGGAACAATCACATGTATCAGATAAGCAAGAATGTATGCTAAGGGAGAGAAGATAAAAACATGTCCTAAAATATATAGATATTACTAATGTCACTGTTTCTTCATCAGTTATTCCAACGTACACAACTCATGTTATTTACAATGTTTTTTTTCACCATTTTTATTCCTACATTTGAATTCTTTGCCTTTGTCTAGTGATCTGATTTTATTTTCTGTGGGGATATGTTGATGCTATAAACTGCTAACAATGTCCTGTATTTAGACTTCTCTAACACTTCAGCTATGGTTAAAGCAGCTCACTTCCACTAAATGAAGAGTCTGTTTATCTCATTTATTTTAACTTCGATACCAACTTCTCTTCTCTTTTGACAAAACGCAATTTCTATATTTTTTTTACACAGAAACTCTACCTAAAGTCCAAAACTTAACAGTCCTTTTTCTTAAAAAAAAAAAAAAAAAAAAAAAAAAAGAGGAATGTTTCTTGTCTCATCTACTGATTGGCAAAACACAAGGCTGGTTATGTAATGCTGTGAGCTGAACAGTGCTTAGCGGCAGTTATTAATTTATGTGAGCTGAGTTCTTGAATTTAACCATTCTTGCCTAGCTATATGTAGTTGCTAGCTGTCTCCACCATGAACAGTAAAGTACGGCACATAAGCACAAGTTTATTGCAATACCAATGTCCTGTAAGTAAACAAACAATTTTTAATTGTGTACTAGTTGATTTCTATTGTTAGCAGATCCTCTTCCCCATTCAGCAGACATTTACAGACTCAAACGCAGTCAATAGGGTAAATTATTGTTGGCAGCTCTGTAGGCTTCATAAAATAAATAAATCAATACAATAAGCAAGCACTACAATGAAAATAAGTTTTATATCTATCTGTGTAATCAATGTTTCTACCTCCTACAACTTCACCTAATTAATACAACAATCCGCATAACTGCCAAAACCCCAAAAATACTCCAGTTCCTTCAGTAAATGCTTCCTACATTTCTTTCATTCTCCCTCAATCCTTCAGCTTCCTCATACTTCTACATCACTGTTGAAATTTAACACTTCATTTCATTCTGTCCACAGTTGTAACATTCTCTCAATAATGACCCGTTCTCAAACATTTACAGGATCGCATCTACTCTCATTTAACATTAAATGCCTTACTTGAACTCTAGTTGTTGCCAAAATTATGCATTACAAGTTGGATCATATTAGTACCTTTCTAGTCACCCATTCTCCTGACAGAGTAGATATTAGAAAATCATGGTTCCCTCACATTCACCATTTTCCTATATTACAACAGGTTCGATGACTGGCCCTGAACAAGGAATGATGGTGGTATAATGTTCTTACATAAGTCTGCACTCAACTTTTCTGTAGTCACCCAGGCCAACCCCTCTGCTGATCATGAGCTAAGCCAGATTCTCACTAAGCTGCCATGTATATTATTTCCCTCACCATACACTGTACTTGCTTACCTTATACCCCTGTCACATTCACAAAATTCATAGCATTGTAATAAGCATATTATTCTCCTTGGAGACTTTAACATTAATGTTCAAGCATGTTATGTCTGACCTTCTGGGTTACTTGAAATTATACCAAATAGTAACTGAGACAAACAGACCTGATTTCAAAAGAAATCACCACTCACTGCTAATCCTCATTATAACCTTCCACTCTCAAACATCTCCTCTATCTCCAACCACCCAACAAGCTTCAGTGACTACTATCGCGTAACATTCCACAAAAAAATGAAATGCTCCTCAAAGATCATCTCCTTCAGACCTAAATATCCCCCAAAACTTTCCAGACTGCAAGCCCATCTCTCCACTAATGACTGGTCATCCATACTTTCCCTGACTGACCCCACCATCACTGCTAATCAATTCTCTCAACTTCTTCTAATTCTTCAGAGCACTCACTTTCTCACAGTCTCCAGTCTATTTTAACATAACATGGAAAGTTTACCACAGAACTGAAAACCTTAATGCAGGTCTGAGACAAAGCATGGAAAAGCTGGAAAACATCCCTCAACCACAAGTAGGGAACACAACACCAATTTCAGAATATCACCAAACAAGACAAGACCAAATACCTCAAGTCTAAGCAAATCACAAACCTTCACTCTCCAAGATAATTATGGCATAAAATAAATAACACATCTTGGAGATCACCTTCAAAGGAACTTTCCTCACAAGGGCACGTTACTTCTCATGCTAGCATCCTCACACCTTCTAACTTCATAAAAGAATTCTCCAACTTTTCAATACCACAACTTCATTCAGATGCCTAGGTATCTGGCTCAACCAACAGCTTATCTTTGAGGAAAATATTCAAAAATTTAGATATAAAATCAACTACCTCATTTTCTGGGCTCAAAAACTATCTCAGCTCCTTTCATAATTTGCTAGGGTAGCTAGTGGGGTGGGTGCATGGCTTACACAACTTGAGTATGGCTTACGCTTGTTTGCTACTTCCTCTAATAAAACCACATCAACATTTCAGACCTTGCCTAGTAAAATATTCCACTTCAACAATTTCCCTCACCTTGACCACCTTTGCCTTACTTTATCTATGTCAAACTGGCTCCTAATACTGACCTATTTTTGGGCTACCAACAATTCAAATTACTCCATTAAGGTACTCCTCTGCTTTCAATGAACCGTACGACTACCACACCATACTACAACCATATAAGTCAGGGTGCAATACGCCCTGCTCTTCAAACCTCATCTAGTTTCTCTGTACTTGCTCCAAAACAGTAATCTTTTACTCACTAACTCACCTAGCATGCAAACTATGCTAAGTAAAGGCCACAGCTGAAACAGTAAATGTTTAAGCAATACAAAAGCAATTACCAAAATGCAGGATGTAACACTACTTTTTTACCTTACCTGTAAATAAGTACATAGCTTCTCTTTCTCCTTGCTCATTGTTAACTTGCAACTTTCATCTTTTGTACTTCCCTTTTCTCCTAGGACTCTGTCTTTGTTCTGTCATCACTCTGGGCCAGTGATCATGGAGCCTGAATCCTCACCACTGACACTGGAGAGGGATGTTCACTTGTAACAAAAATGAATATGTCCAGTATTTCCAGATGCAGCTCTCTGCATCAAGCACAATTTCCCTTAAGAGCACACAGGGAACACACTCAGTCAGGGGGCTGGTTTTCCCTCTCTCTCTCCAAATCCCCAGAAAGACTCTTCACTGGCACAGCTATAGAGTTGAGTCCTCAGCTGAGTGCCCAAGCCAAGTCCTTCATCACTCTCTATGTGACACCAGTGGTTCATGACCCTGCTCCAAGCAGCTGACGCATACATTCTTTGAGATTTGATTTTCACGCACACACAGACACACACACAGACACACACACACACACACACACACACACACACACACACACACACACACACACACACACACACACACACACACACACACACACACCTGGGAAAAGCTGATACAGATTTACTAGCTATGCCCCCTTCTGTCCAGACTATAAGGTAGTGACACTGCTACCAGACACTGCAAAGCCAACTACTCCAAGGCTCTTACAAGGATACGCAATTATACTAAGTGAAATTAATATTAATATAAATGAGAGTGTTTGGCCAATGTAGTAAGGCTTTCAGGAGTGGCCACATTGTCACCAAATAGATGTAGGTCCTCTCAAAGTTTAAAATATTCTCTAAAGGACCAGCCACAATGAAAAGTTTAAATATATTCAATAATAAATAATAAAAGAACATGAAAATACTAAATATCTATTTAGAATAAACACCAGAGTTTCAATCATGGAAATATTAAAATAACACAGATGAATATTTTCACACAGTACAGAAAAACAGTACTTAACTAATCTCACTATATTTTCCCGACTGATCTAAAGAATTACTATTCCCTGGTTCACTTACTAGAGCAAGGCAAGGGGAAGTATGTGATGGGTCCTTCCTTGTCAGATTCCAAAAACAGAGTGCCCTGAGACTTCATTTGCATCTAATATTAAAATATAATTTTAGTGATGGATTACAAAATGATATCACATACATCTGGTCATCTGACTTTTGGTTCCCATATTACTCTCCTGGCTAGAAGCTGCCAGGATTTAGCACATATGTGTCACTAATACACACCCCCATAGAGCTTGCTAAGATCTGTTGTAGCTTCTGAAAGTCATAAAACTATAAAGCACTTCCACTCTTCCAGAGTAGCAATTAGTTCCCTATTAGAGACAATACATAAAGGTTCCTAGTACTTGTTTTCCAAGGCATTTTGTCTCTGGCTGCAATCAGAACTGTAAGATACAATCATTATGGCCTAAATTAAGTAATTTAATTTCTAACTATTTTTTATCACACACACACGCACCCACGACATTCACAGAAATTAACATTCACAGAAATTAATGTTTATATATTTGAATGGTTAAAAAAAGCTGAAGCCTTGTTTGAACATAAGCACATAAGCTTCAAGGGTCAGAAATATATAAATATATATATATATATATATATATATATATATATATATATATATATATATATACACACATTTGGTCAAAGTTGCAAATGACTGAAACTTTTAATTTGTTTGGTCAAACTTTCAAAAACTCAACTGACTTTTATTCTGTTGCCAGTAATTGTGGGGATTGGGAATCTGCCCTTTCCCAAATGTAATGTGATCTTGGAAATGGTTTTATATATATACATATATATATATATATATATATATATATATATATATATATATATATATATATATATATATATATATATATATATATACATTTATAAATGTATGTAATGGAAGGTGTGAGCTGTGCCTCAGGGCTTTCACCCTGCATAAAATACTGTTGTTTCCATAAACTAATGTTTGATGTTGCATGCCCGGAACCTTTGTGCATTGGATGCATAGCCATAGATTCATATACATGTATATATAGTAACAAAGTATGGCAATTCCCATTATGCTGTAATGTAAGATGTGTTGGCTAAGTATGAAGGCCAAAAAACTAATGGTATAAAGAGACAAAGTCTAGAAAACCTGGTACCAGAACCAATCTGAGTTAAGCCTACAAAACTATAAACAAATGTGAGATTATATCAAACAACAAATTAGATCAGAATTAAAAGCCCTATTATTCAAAACTGCAGACTTCAGTTCATAGTAATCCCAAGATCTTCTGGTCATCACTAAATAGCGTACTAAACTTAGGTTACACTCAGAAACCAGTATCAGGAATGTATCCATCAAATCTATTGCAGCATAAAATTAAGTCCCATTTGATCGAGTCAGTAACCTCCTTCCTAACCATCTCTTGCTCATTCACTACCCAGATGACCTCCTCAGTAACCTCCCTACATAACCTCTCTACATTGTCTACTACAACACCATCCCCCAACGCCTCACCTCACCCAAATGTCTTCTCCTTCAATCCCATACTCAGTCCAACCATCAAAAACCTGCTGAAAAAACTAAAGCCTACTACCTTAGCTATTTACAATTTTCTAACCAAGTACCTAAAATATCAGCAGATGACCTGGCATAACTAGTTTACATTCTAATAAACTGATTTCTGAAGGAAATTTATCAACCCTGAACCTGGAACAATCCTTCATCTTACCCCTGTACAAAGGTGTTAACTCCACAGATTTTACCAACTATAAATCAATAGTTATACTACTCTGACTATAAAAAATCCTGGAAAAATGTATCCAGTCACAGCTGCTTACTTTTTTCACTCAGAATAACCTATTCACACAAAATAACATGGATTCTCCATACCACAGTACCACAACCACTTTCTTCAGCTTATAACAACCAAAAATCAAAATAGTCATGTAAGTAACTTAGTGTCAGCAGTATTTTGGACCTGTCAAAAGCCTTTTACACAGTCTCACACTAAAAACTAAGTCAGAAAATGTATACCATAGGACTTCACCCCACGTCTCTTGCCTGGTTTGATAATTACTTGATGAATGGCAACTGGCTGTCAAAAATTGATATTTCTTCCTTTCTCTCTTTATTAGTAAGAGCTCCCCAAAGATCTATTCTTTGCCCCTTACTCTTCAATATATTTTAATGATGTTCACATAGCCTACAAAAGTGCCACTATAATACAGTACACTGACAGTGTCACCCTTATATCCATCCATCCACAACCCTTATATGTTCTTCCAAAAGTATGCATGACCTCCAAAAAAAAAAAAAAGGAACAGCAGTCTTTCACATCTATAGAATCCTGGATGACTGATGTACAACTACCACTAAATCCAAAACAATCCAAAATCTTATTATTCACCCCCTAAACAATTCACCTCATTTCACAGGAATCCCTTTTCAGTCTAACAATCAGTAGTAGTACTAGGATTGATATAATTACTTCTGTAAAAGCTTCTAGGAGTTACCATAGGTGATATTACTGAAATAATTAACAAAAATATCAGAAATGTGGTGCCCTGTACAGATTCAAACCACTCCTTACATGTGATCCAAAAAAAAGAAATAGCATCAACTAATCCAACTCTATTGTGTACTGTGCCTACATTTGTGAAACTGCCATCTGCACAAAAAAAGGTATGCTTGAACAGTGCTATAACAAAATAGTAGGGTTTGCTACAGTTTGTCTCATAGAACTCACTGCAGTTTAGGCCTCAAACAGCTACACTGGCCTATATACTTCACTATTCAACTGTCTCGCAACTAACCACAATGCATATCCTCATCTACAAACTCAAAACCTGAACTAAACTATGACATCTCTTACAACCTTACCAGTCAAACTTCCACCTTCAGTCAGCTGACAAATCAGTCTCAGTAGTAACCAAATTCAAATACTCATCAGGAGATGCTCTGTACTCTTTATAAATCTCTAAAATCTGGGATTCTATCCCTCTACACTCGCACAAATTGAACATATAACAAGCTTCAAAACAGAACTTACAAAATCACCTCATGGACTCCTGCCACTGCTTTTGCTCACATCCTGGCTAACTCAGTTCCTTGCACCTCATGTTATATCTATTTACTCTCTCCCTAATACTCTCCACCATCATTTATTAGCCCATCTCTTTCATTCCACTCTTTCCATTCAAATTCATCCTCTTCAAACACCCTACTGTCCCCAAAATAATCTCATAACTCTTCCACATCTCTCATAAACCTAACTATATTCAGTCTATCATCCTTGTTACCTCACACCTAACCATGTGTCATTCATTCACAGGCTATGCCATGCCATACTTGAATAAGATGGAATATATATCCAATATGCTTATTTGCACAGAAGAGACCATCTTATTTATTTATTTATTTAACATCTGTCCGACTAGAACAGACTTTAGTTTCAGCGGAGGCCCAGGGAGAAATGCTCCAGATGCATGGCTTTGGAATGTTGGATGAAACCGGAGTACCCGGAGGAAACCCATGCAAATGCAGAAAGAAATGCAGACTCCACACAGAAGGCACCCCAGCCAAGAATCAAACCAGAGAACTTCTTGCTGTGAGGTGACAATGTTAACTACTGTACCACTGCGCCACCCAATACCAATCTTGCTACTAGGATGAACACGTAAGCCCACAACTCAATCAGCGGAACTTTGTTTTCTAACACAGAAGAAAATAACTGACATAATTTACTGCCTGTATATATTTACTGTATATATTATTTATATGGCTTTAATTAATTGTATATAAACAAAGATTTTGCATTGTAGTCTCTATATTGAACTATGTTATCTCAGGCGAATCAGTACACAACTATACCTTGTCTTAATGTCTAAGAAAAAAACTGAATTATGATTTTAACTTGTATGAAATGGAGTTTTTCTCCCTGGACATTTACAAAAAGGGGACAGATATATGTCCAGTGGACTATCCTGATTAACAAATGCAATAAATTAGTGAGTAAATAAAATAAACTGAAGTGAAATAATATAAATGACAAAAAAAAAAACCCCGCAGTGGTGGTGCTGCGGTAGCGTTGTCGCCTCACAGTTAGACATTGCCCGTTCGATTCTCAGTTAGAGTGCCTTCTCTGTGGCGAATGGGTGTTCCTTCATTGAAGGTTGTGCATTAGGCCTGGCAAGCCAGCATGTAAAAATCTACTGCCAATCATTAGCGGACCGGAGTTCCACAGTGGCGACCCCTAACCAGGAAAAGCCGAAAGAAACAAACACTGATAAAACCAAGTATTTTTATTTTACTTTTTATTTACATTTTGTTTACTGGGATAGGGCACCGATTACTACTTGACCATTAGCAGGATAAGACTAGGTTACACTCAAAACAATAACTACAAAAAACATTTCTGGAAAATGAAAATAGTTAACAAAGAATTAAACAATTTGCATTTAAGAGGCAGTGTGTTCATCAATACAAGATGCATATTTTGTCAATCAATGCAGTCAGAAATAACCAGTAATTATCAAGTAATGAGAATGTGATTATACATTTTATGTACATATCTGCTCAGGGGAGAATCAGACAGAGTAAAAGCAGATGAAGTGGGAAAATTAAAGGGAAAACATTTGACATGGCTCTTTGCTGGTTAGGTGATATGTCCAGCATTTAGGTATGCACCTTTGTATTGTTGTTTTAGGAACTGTTTGATCAGTCATCTGAAGTAAGAAGTTATATTGTCAGTGAGATCTAGAATTAGCAGCAGCCATAGATTGGGGGTAAAGATGGAGAGGCGTGGTCAGTGCTCTCTAGTCAGAAAGTGTTTGGAGAGTGGGTGCACCGGTGATTTGGTTTCTGACATTGTAGATTGGGGTGACAGCTATTACTATGAGATTCATTATGAGGAGTGATGGGATATCTTATCAGAGTAGTCTGAATAATATGTAGTCAAAAAGAAGGTTGACTATAGCTTGATTATGTAGCCAGTTTGCTTTGGAGAGTGTGGGGTCATAGTACTCATTCAGGGGGGTTGGTAGTGAATTGGCATATCTTATTTGATAGGGTCTGCAGGGATCTAGTGTTTTTGACTGAGGTGGTAGCAAACAGTGATAAACCATACTCAAATTGTATAAGTAGGATGCCTTTACCTCTGGCTGCTCTAGTGGAAGGTGATAGGAACTGAGAGCATTTAAGGGCCCAGAACAGGAGGTAGTTCATTTTGGATCTCACTTTTTGAATGTGATCATGATAGACAAGGGATTAGTCAAGCCAAATGCCCAGGTACGTTAATGAATTAGTCATTTCAATGTTGTTATTTTCCTGGTCCATTACAGCGAGAGAGCTTGGTGCTTTAGTGAGTCTTTTTCTTTAGTCTTTTTCTAGAAGAAATGAACACAGATTTGTATTTTGGGGTTTGAGTAGAAACTTGTTTAGTTCCAGGAGATCAGCTTGTACTTTGCTTTGGATGATATTATTTATTTTTTTATGTATTTATTGACATTTGTGTACTGGGATGTGTACTGGGATGGACTTTCGGTGGAGGCTTGGCGAAAAAAGTTCAACTGTAAAATGATATAACATGAAATAAATGAAAAATGTTATAATTAAAGTGAAATAGTATAAAAAAGATAAAATTAGTTAGAAAGTAATGATCAATAAAGCTTAAACAGCAAGGTTATAAAAAGCTATGAAATGAAATTTTAGCAGTCAACGTTAGTGATTACACAGCAATTCTTAGTTTGATAATAATATAGTGATTATAATTATTAGGTTCAATATTTATCAGTGGAAACTGAATATGGAAATTATGCCATAGGTTAGGGAAATTTCTGTGAATTTTAGGAGAGTAATATTGTATGACAGAGTAAGGCAGATGAGTTCAGTGTACATAAGGAGCTATAGGAGAGTGAGTGGAGGACAGGGGGAAAGCTAATTTCTGGTTAAACAGTCCTTTATAGTGACTAAGATAGTGTGATAAGTGGCAAATTGATTTGAGTGAAGCAGATAAGGGCTTCCATGATTTGGCAATGCAGTGAGATTGTAGCTTATGTCCATCAGATTAAAGACGTTTGTGGACAGACAGACTATGTTGGCCAATGGACCTAATGTCTTGGTTTGGGGTGTCCTTATGGAAGTAGTGCATAGAAAAGGACAGTTATAGCAAGGCAATTATTAATTTTAAAGGCAATTTGTAACTGTGTTTTTAGATGTTTGGGAAATGTACCCATTTTAGATTTTTAAGTGTGGTACAGTGGTGACTATGGAAGGGGATGTTTGCTGCAAACTAATGCCTGCAAATCTGTGAGGATCAGAGCACCATATAAAAGTGAAGGGAGAAGTTATGCGGATGCTGGAGTACTTCTGGATAAGTTGATATGGAAACTTTTGGCTCTATAAAACATGCCAAGCTTTTGACGGGTCTTTTTTAATGGAATGCTGGATCTTCTTCTTCTTCTTTCAGCTTTTTCTGGTTAGGGGTTGCCACAGCAGATCACCTGTCTGCTCATGATTGGCAGTAGAGTTTTACAGTGTCAAGTTGCCAGCCCATCACCCAACCTTCCACAGAAGGCACACACACATGCACACACTCATGCCTAGGGCCAATTTAGAGTGTCCAATCCACCTACAGCATGTCTTTGGGATGTGGGAGGAAACCAGAGCACCCGGAGGAAACCCACATGACCACAGGCAGGACATGCAGACTCCGCACAGAATGCACCCCAGTCAAGGATCGAACTGGAGAACCTCTTGTTGTGAGGCAACAACGCTAACTGCTGCACCACCTTGGGGATGGTCATATTTTAAATTGTCACCTATTGTAACCTTTAATAGCCTAGTATGTGAGGTGACCTCAGTGATGGGGCCATTAAGACAGATAATTTTGAAGTTATATTTTTCTTGATGGAGTGGTTTAGGATAGAGAAGTAGCAAAATTTTTTTTGGTGGGGTGGAGACATTTTCAGTGCCTTAAAAAGCACTTCCTGTGTAACCTGTTAAAACAATTCAAAAAACAAGGGAGTCTATGTCTTTAACAATTCAGAAAACAAGGGAGTCTATGTCTTTAAACATTTGTATGCTTAATTATTCAATTATTTAATTGTTTTCAATCAATGGCTTAATTGTTGTATGTATAAAAGGATGGTCTTGCTGACTGTCAGGTATTCTGAAGAAGTCAATCCTAATATTTGACGAAAGCGCTTAATAAATTTTATTTATTCCTGTATCCTGCTCCATTTTTGTGCTTTTTGTTACTCGGTGTTTTTCTACAAATTTCCTGTTAAAGGTGTATTAGGTTGTCAGAGGAACATATGATGTTGAAATAATCTGTGTATTGAATTAGTGATGCTTGTTGGGTGGATGAGTGGAGAGAATTATTGAGTATATTGAAGAGAAGAGGGTCAAGGATGGATCCTTGTGGTATCCCAATGGTGAGAGGACAGTAAGGGGAGAAGGTTAAGAGCCATTTGACTGACTATTGTCTACCTTAGAGGTATATTTTAATTCACTGAAGTGTAGAATGAGACAGACCAAGTGAGAAAATTTCTAGGAGAAGTTTACTATGCCTCACTGTATCAAAGGCTTTTGACAGATCTAGGAAAAAGGTGGCAGTTGTCCTGCCATTGTTTCTGGCTTTTTGGATGGTTTATGTGAAGGCTAGGTATGCAGTGCTGTTGCTATAGGAAGGTCAGAAGCCTGTTGGGTGGGGGTGAAAATTTCTTCTTGGATTAAGTACTTTTATTTTTGAATATTGTTTTTATATTCGAAAGAGGGATGATGGGATTGCAATCAGCAAAAGTTATTGGCTTCAGTTGAAGGGGTCCCATTATGAAAGGGGATAATGTGAAACTTTTTCCATGTGAGAGGAATATAGGAGTAGTGGCTGGACCTGTTTATGAGTAAATTAGAGAGAAAGAGCTATACTACTGGCATCTATTTTGAAATATTCATTAGGGAGACTGTCTGCTGCAGCAGTTTAAGCTTATCTAGATGTTTTATGTAGGCTGGAGACACAAGTTGCAGGGTAAACGAGGAGTTACTGGTTTGCAGGATGCTGGACGTACAGGTGGGAAAATATTTCGTGTAGGATGCTATGCTATCTATGAAGTATGTGTTGAACTGAATGGAAGTTTCAAGAGGGGATATAGTTTGGAGATGGATTAGGAGTATATTGTTCTCCAATATGTAATATTTCTTTGATGAAAGCAAGAATTTTTTTTGATTTTGTTATTGTTTTGAGTGTTGGTATAGTATTTTTTATTGTTAACATTTATTTTTTGTTTATTTGTTTTGCTTGATTACAGAGTTCTCAGAATTTCTGGTGGTTACTTTTTTTTGCCATTTTTCTAGGCTATGTCTCTGTTTTGCATAAGTATTCTACTGTTTTTGGCAAGCCAGGTCATATTGTTTGTTTGTTTTTACTCTTTTAGTCCTCGAAGGTGCTAGGCTGCTTAGGGTATCTAAAAATGTGTTAAGCAAGCAATGATGCCCAACAAGGTGTGTGTTAATATGTAACTTACACCTGCCCAGGGGTGTTATGTAGCAATAACCGACGATGTTGGTGTGGTATATTGAAATTTTACCCACAGTTGACATGGTTTAATCACAAGGGCAAAGCCCGAGTCATTAAATAAATTCAGCCATGGATAAATTTCAATATACCACAACCACAGAGTTGGTTATTGCTATTATACAGTGACATTATTTAAGAAAATAAATACTTACTTTTCTTAAAGAATGTCTTTGTATACTGGAGCTGTTCTTCCATGGCTGGTGGTGTACTGCTTCCTTGTGTTGATGTACTGCGCATGTATATGGGAATTGCATTTGCATGCATACCCAGTACAAAGAAAGTCTACATTTTTGTTTTCTTTTTTTTTTTTAATTTAAAAAAAAAAAAAAAAAAAAAACTTTAAGGCATTTCAGGGGTAGGAGAGAGACAGCATGGAAGAAATACAAAGGATATCAGGTATGTGTGTCTAATTTTAAATAACGTACCTGATTTCCCTAGTATTTTGTCCAAGCTGCCTCTCTGGTATGTCCGGAGTCAGGGCTAAAAATTTTATTTTTTTATTTTTTAAGAAATAAAAATAAAGTTTAAACATTATACCAATGGAAAGAAGCCCAGGTGACTGGACCTTTTTCCGTTGGTATATTTTGGGATTTACAATGGGCACGCTGTTTGGGCTGGCCAATTAGCATGCTCATTTTTGAATGCTAATGGACAGTCATTGTAAAATACACATTAACACACACCCTGGAGTGCATTGTTATGCTTAGAAATTGGGCTCTCTGTAAAATTTTTGTGTTTTACTTACTTATTTTTTTAAGTACTATATTACTTTTTATACATTTTTGATGTAAGATAGTTTCTTCACCTAATGTTTCAAACTTGCTGTAGTATATATTAATGGTGCTGGAGGAAGCATTTTACATAAAAAATATATAAAAACATATGGTGAGTTAAGAGGTTGAGAGGCATACCTCTCAACCTCTTAGAGCAAGAAATCTGGACAAAGCCATAAAAAATGGGGGCATAAAGGCCCAAAAATAGGGACAATTTTTAAACAGTGATTTTAAAAAATTAGAAAGTTGATAGAATAAGAGGTTTTGCATTAGCATGCATTTTCTGAAAGGAATGAAGTCTGAAATTCAAATGCCTGCCATTATTTTCCTGACTTCAGTTCTCAGTGCTTTGCAGCGATTTACCAGAAAACCAAATTTTATGAAGACTATACCAAAAATATGAGGTAGAAATCTGGACATTCTGCAAAAATCTGTACAGTTGAGTGGTATGTTGAGAGGTATGCAGACCTCTTAACTGCTGCTGCTGCTTCCAGGCATCACTCTCACTCTTTGCTTGTTATCTCTCTCTCTCTCTCTCACGCACACACACACACACACACACACACACACACACACACACACACACACCCACACACATGCAGTCTCTTCTGCTTTCACACATGCATACACTCTCACAGACATGCACTTTGTTACCTTTCTTTCCTAATTTACTTTACACTCGCCAACAGCAAGAGTGCTGCTTAGCGAGTGCAAAATAAATGGCTCAATCAATTTTACTTTTACTCACATGCACGCATACACTTACACACACACACAAAAACACACACACACATTTTTTTTTTTTTTTTTGCATTTTACACTCACTAAACAGCAGAAGCGATGCTTAGCACGCGTAAAGTAAAGGTGGTCATTAGATTTTGTTTCTCTCTGAGCTCCACAGCAGCTCAATATGCTGCCGTAAAGAGGAGGACTTGTTTTTCAGCAGGCAGTACTTGTATATTAATACCCTGGTGCAGATCATTCAATCTCCAATCAGGGTACTGATGTAAAGTCTGCCCATTCTCTAAAAATGTTTATGGCATGATATTCCAGTTTTTGTATTCAAGGATAGTGTTGAATGCATCTGGGGTAAAGTGGAGAGATTGCAGGTAAATTTTAAGGATTTGCTATTTGGAGGGATTAGTGTTGAGTCTGCTGGCATAGGTTGGCATGTGGTCACTAACAGAGTTTGATAGAGTACCTGCAGAGGTACATTTTGTTAGTGTCTGAAATTAAGATCCTACTGAGAGTTGAATTTGTTATGTCAGGCTATTGATTAGTTGTTTTCAGCAGGATAAGTTCAAACTAGAAGTAGAGGAAATTAGTTCATCAGTTTGTGCTGATGTTGCCTAATACTATTTTTTCATGTGAGATTGTGGTACGTATCCTGTGCAGAATATCTTTAAGTGTAGAAATGTCACCTCTTGTGGGGATGTTGAGGCCAATTATGCACATCTGTTCCTGGTTAATTAGTTTCAGGAAAGTGTTGAGAAGCTCAGCTGAGTTAAATATTGGTATAGGGTCTCTATAAGGAGTAATCTGGTAGTAGTTTGGGAATAACAGAGCTACACCACCACCTTTTCTGTTTAAGTGGTCTTTATGTTTGGTATTAAAGTCAGGAGGGTTTATTTCTGAGTCAGCCAAGGTGGGTTTTTGCCAGGTTTCTTTAATGCCTAGGATATCTTGTTTGTTATGGACTATTCAGGCATGTAGGTTAGTGACTTTATTTCTTATGCTTCTAATGATCAGCTGAATTTGATATATAAAAAAACATGTAATTTGCATACATGAGAAGTTAAAACTGGGGGAGGTCAAAGGGCAATTTATTTATAAAGATAGAGCACAGAAAGGGGGCAAGTATGAATACTTATGAAACCTTGAATGCGTGTAGGCAGTGTTAGACAGATAAGACCATATATTAATTGTGAAGGATGTGTTTGAGGGGAAGTCCTTGAACCAATGAGTGTCTTTAGTGATGATGCCAATGCCTGGGTAGGAAACTATATGGGATATGGAGAGGTTGTGATTAGTGAAAGGGAGGTTGTGGAATTCTTTCAGGAAATCAAATGGTGAAATGTAATGATTTAGACATGTTAAGCGTCTTTGAGAAAGTTGTGTTTTGGGAAGAACACTTTCAGATATGAGATTCACTTCCTGCTAGAATATCTTATAAGGGAGACTTTTCTCAGTTAGAGGCATTTGGCTTTGTGTTTATGGATTGCTTGTTTGGTGAGATTCTAAAGCTTTGTGCAATGTTCATGAATATCATACAAGTAGTTTTATTCCAGATTTTCCAAGCTTCACCTTGACATTGCATAAGAGTTTTTAACTCCTTTGTCAGCCATTCATTTATAGTGTGTTTTAAAAGTCTGGAGATTATTAGGAAGTGGGTATTCTGGAGTGAGAGGAGAAGATGAGAACGTTTAAGACTGACAGGGTTAGAATCAGTAAGGAAAGTATTGGAGAAAAGTACATTAATAACATTTGGCATGCTGTCTGGATAGTTGGGGGGATTTCTTTGGTCTAAAGAAGATCATACTATCCGGGCATTTGATTGTCAGGTTTTGTAGGCTGAAGGTTAAAGGACTGTGGTCACTGAAGGTGGGAGAGTGTACAGTGATAGCATAGATGTTGGCTAGGTGAAAGGTTATTATGATATCTAACAGAGAGTGGTAGGTTGTTTTAAAATTGAGCCTGGCTGGATTGGTAACAATTGGAGTAGTTTTAGATTGGCTAGAAGCTCAGAACTGACGTAATAGCAGGACTTAAAAAGTTTAGGTTGAAGTCACCAAGGATAATAATTGTTTGTTAGGTGGAATTTTATTGACAATGGTAAACAGAAGAGATATGAACTGGGCCAGAGTGGCAGGGAGGGTCAGGTATGCTGATGCAATGTAGCGGTGGTTGAAGGATTTAAGGGGAAGTTTGATAAGGATCCATTTGGGTTCATGATTGGTTGTTGGACTGGCCTGGGCAACTACAGATTTGCTCAGTGTAATTTTAAAAATTAATCAGATGCCCCCACCTGGTATTATTTCAAGGGAGGAATCAAATTTATAGGTATATGCAGGGGAAAATGTTGAATGTGATGGTGATTATTTTGAGCCAATATTCTTATATGGTAAGAATGCCTGCAGCATTGTAGCTCAGAAGGCTACTAATGTGATACAGCTAATATCTTGTGTTTTGTGCTTTTCTTACAGCACAGTTGGCCAATATGTGGTGTATGGAAATGGGGGTGTATTTGGCGTATTGTTTCTATGGATTTGTTTGAATGAGGTGAGGTCATTATGAGGAGGTAGGTAGTACAGGTGAAGAGGAGGAAGTGTAGTGCAGTGTTGATGCAGTTTTGATTGCAGATGTTGAACTTGGTAAGGGAGAGGATGAATAATGTGGGATGTAATGAAGGTGAGGGATGTGATAGAGGAAAATAAAATATATTTAGTGTATATCACTTCTACAGTACATTCTACCCATTAAATACATTTAGTGGGTAGCATTTACTGTAGGAGTTATGTTTTTTTTGGATTGTAAGTAATGTGGGAGGATTGGAGTTGTAGAAGTGGTGATACTTGTGATGAAATATTTATGAGTGAGTATTGGCTTATAACTGAAGGAAGGGGCTGGGGTAGGGAGTAAATTGGGAGGGATAGACATGACTGATTTGACAACTAAGGGAGGCAGGGATGTGATGTGAGTGTGTGGGAGAGGGAATACAAGATAATAAGCAGAATCAGCAAGAAACAGCAATGAACTGGTAGTAAGCACAGTTAGGGAAAATAAGTCCATAAGCAGTGAAGCATATGTTTGAAAAAAGCAAACATGACTGTTTGTGAGCGTGGCAAGCATGTGCATTGTGAAGCAAACTGCACACTGATGTTTTCAACATTGAGCAGCTGTTCAGGTGTCTAAGTCCCTACCATCCTTAAAAATTGAAAAAGACGCCTTGGTGTTTTCAGTCTTGGATATGTAATCAGGTGTGGAAAACATCAGGGGGTTGAAAGTGCAGCTGATGCCATGATATCCAGAATTAGTTGTAACAAAATTGTAGAAAACAATAAATAGATATATAGAAAAAACCATTGTATAAAGAAACTTTTCACTAAAAGTCAGCTAGGAGAAATAGTCACACTTAAAATAACTAGCTACTTTAGGCAGCTAGGAATTTTCACAACAACAACTTGTAGAATAAAAGTTGTGGCTGACAAAGTCAGTTTACTGAAGAATAAATACTTAAAAATGACCAGTATTAAGGGTAACCTGTTAAAAGTTGACAAATAAGGTAGGTTTATAAGTAACTTTTCTACTCAGGGACTGCAATTGTGAATAAAGAACACATATATTTAAAAGTTTGGCAAAAAACCAGTGAAAACAAACGGCACAGAAAACTTTATACTTACATTTGAGCAGCAGCTAAAATACCATCAATACTAGAACTAAAACATAAGCAAGGATATCATAAATAGTAATAACGATAAAATGTAAACTATATTCAGTTGTAAATACATTAAATAAAATGTAAGTAATGTAATGTAACAAATACTTCTATATTTCTGTAACAAAAAAGACTTTACATCATTAAAGAATTTCAGTCACAGATTAGAAGGGAATGTTAGTTAAGGGCTGCTGAGAAGCTAGTCGTGGAAAGAGTGTGCTAAAAGAGAAGTTAAATCATTAGAGTAAGAGAAGCAGATCCTCTTCCCAACTGTAAATAGCATATTTAGCTGGCTATCACTGCAGTGCTATCACAGAGTTTAAATTTTTATGGGGTGTCTTTGTTTTATATGTAAGTGCAGTTGAGTTATTTTATATCAAATGCATTCTATCAAATGCAATTAAATGATATTAAAAAAACAATGAAAAATGCAAAGAATAAGAACTTTTTTAGTTGAATTCTTTTCTTGTGTTAAAGAATTTGCTTGGCTTCCTTACTTTTGTTGTGGCCGCTAGTTTAGCATCGGAGGAGTTGGTATATTTAAGGGGGGGTTGGGGAAGCCCCCACTTTATCTATTCTTTTTTTTTTTTTTTTTTTTTTTTTTTGAACTTTTCTTTCTTGGAAAAAAAAGCTGTTCTTGAAAACTTGTTCTTGAGCTTTCACTTAAAGCTTCATCTTGCATTATTTCGCTATTTTTTTAAGCATTTGATGATATAATAATTACTATATATTATAAAATTAAGTATTTTGGGTTTTGAAGTCTCAGTCTTATGTTCTCAAATCAAATCCAGTCAAATGAGGTTTCTATCATATGACAGGGAAATATATATATATATATATATATATATATATATATATATATATATATATATATATATATATATATATATATATATTGATAGATCAACCCAATTAGCTTAATTTTACAGATAACCAGTTACAAACTCAGCAAAATACACAAAAACAAATGACAACCACCAATTTATGGGGTAATTTTTATGCAGAAAACGTACAGACTAATCCAAATTCTTCAATCAGTTTTGTCTCACTAATATGAGACGTCTTCAGAACACAATTCATTAAACAAGCAAGCATTTTAAAAGTTCCTCCTTAATCATGTACTTCAATTAATCCAATCAGTAAGCAGTAATACTAAAACATTAAAGAAAAATGTTAGAATAAAAATAAAAATAAATACATGCTGTAAAAACACACTCTCAAAATAACCTGCAAGATTTTAATTTTAAAACAAAATTAATAGAGATCATTAAGAACTGCCATTGCATTTGTTCTGATTTACGAATAAGGCTCCCAAAATTCTAACAATAAATCAGGAGCACCACCTCTAGGATTTACAAATAATTTCTCAATACCAAAAAAATAAAAACATATTTCCAGGATGTTCTATCAGATGCTTTACCAATGCATTATTGGAATTTGACCTACTTATGTTATATGTATGTTCATATACTCTTTCCCTAAAGCACCTAGATGTCTTCCCTGTATAAAAATCATGATCATTTTGACATAAGGCAGCATATACAAAACATTTTGTTCCACAAATACACCAGACGTTAGGTTGCATCAAAATATCCCCTAACTGTATGCAACTAGCTTCCATCATGTGTTTACAATAATTACAGCTACCACATTTAAATGAACCCCACTTAGCACTAATTACGCCCCTTAATAGATCTAACCCATTCCATCATATTTTTTAGACAAGTACATTTTCTAGCTAATTCGTTTTCTACTTCAAAATAATTAAAAATAGCCCAAATTTTTTCAATACATTTTTAATTGCCTAGTAATCAGCACTAAAAGTTGTTATAAAAGCAAAGGACATGCTGGAATGTGTTGCATCCATGTTTTCTTCAAAGGATTTTCAACCGATAATGCAGTACAAAATCCAATCTTTCTTTTCTTCATTAATTCACTAATTATATTATTAACAAAACACTCAGGATAGCCTTTCCTTATAAACATTTCCTTATGTGTTTGTATTCCATCAAAAATTATTGAAATTCTGATACCATCCTTGCTGCTCTAACCAACTGCCCCTTAACCAGGGCTTTTTTCCCCTGGAAAATGGAAAGCAGCTGCTAAAATGTAAAAATGAATTAGAGTAGGAAGGCTTTCCAAAAATACGTAAGCAAACTTCTTATTGTGAACATGCCTTCTCAATTCAATATTCAAATACTGCAGGAAATCCTTCGAATCACAGGATGTGAATCTAAAAATTGGAGTAGTGTTGTTATTATAATCTATGAATTTGTTAATTCTATGTGCCTCATCTATACAAAAAATACATATATTGATCAAGTATCTAATATATAGTGACCAAGAGATAGCAAATTATAAATGAAACACATACTTTGTTTCCTAAGTGGCCATTACCATATTAGCAAATGCAGGACACACACCACTCACATGGTTATACCTCTCTTTGCCTGTAATATGTAACTTAAAACTATATAAAATTAATACCAAGTACCATTTCCATAAGGATCAGGATGGTGTTAATTTCCATTCCTGTAACTTTATTATTTTCAGCAAGGAATTGCAAACACCACTCTATTCCAAAATTCTGTGGAATAACTGAAAAGAGATCTTTTACGTCAACTGTTACAAAGATAATATCTTCCCTGTACAAATGTTATTTTATCCTGATCAAGAGATCTCGGGAATCCCAGGCTAAATAATTCACCTGATTTAAAATCACTTTAAGTTTCAAGTTAATAAACTTAGTAAAGGGATACATTTTAGACATTCTGGTATTCCATCGGGTCTCAACACAGGATCCCACAAATTCTTGGGAATTTTAGGGATGCCAAAAATTTGTAGGTGTTAATAAGTCTACTATTAGGAATTCACACTCTTCATAATAGATTTGGTTTTGCATCAGTATATCATATAATACATTATCAATTCTATTTTATGCAATAACCATTTCATTTTTGAGACGTCTTATTATGTCTCATCACATAATAACATTAACATTTTAATAATATAATCAGTTGTGCTCATTACTATGAGAGCCCCATCCATATCCAGCTTCACTGTTCTAATCATTCTATCTGATCATATATCTGACAACAGGTACATTGTTCTTCATTCAAGTTAGTTTGAGCAGATTGTTTTACTAAAATTTTAGAAAACAATTGGTCTATTATGAAGACCAACAAAGAAATTTATGAAATAGTTGGAAATAAGCCATTATTGACTTACAAGACTGGCATGAATTTTAAAAGACTGTTCGAGAGAGATAGAATTTTATTTGATAAAAATACATACATATAATAAATTATTTATACTTTTTTATATATTATATACAATAAATTATTTATACCAACACATTCAAAAATATATAAAATATATAATATATAAAGACAACATAAGTATTGATAGTGGATCAAATAATAGAAATACATTTCTACCTTCATTCAAGTTAGACCAACTGGCAGTGTTTTTTTTTATAGAATGTCCCTAATTTCACAATCCCACATATGTTCGCACAACTGTAAAATGGGGTTAAGTGGAGGGTTAAATGTACACAGTTTTTTCAAACATTTTCCATCATTAAGGTACATTATACCATCATTAGAAAAATAAAGTCTAAAATTCAATTTCCTGACAAAAAGTTTTAAATTTATCAGAACATCCACAAGTTTAAATTTTGCAGTAGTGACTAATTTAAATCCTCTTGCAAACAATTCAGTAAATGATTCATTTAAAGTCACATTACTAAAACTGTAAACCTTAAAATCACATTCTTTATTACATACAATAATCTCTGATTGTTGCAGGGATACAGCTGATTGCAATTCCCTTCCTTCCCCTGAATATGGGTCCCCTAAGCATTCTGCAAATTCCACTCTTGTACCGTATGTGTCATTTTCTGGGAATGAATTCTTTCAGACGTCTTTAATTGGCTTTGCTGCTCTAAAGGGTCAGCATAGTTAAATATAGACTCTGACCCTTCCTCATCATCCACCTCAGGGATATCACTAAATGACAGGATCGATGATCTCCTATCCCCATCCCTTACCTGGGACCATGGGGGGCAGGATAGGCTTTTCCATTCAAAATAATCATTATTGTCCTGTTGCAGTTTTAGAGCCTTCCTATGCTACAACTCATTTCTGATAGAATCAGCTCTGCAAAAAATATAATTATACCTGTTTTTGACATGATTGTACAACAAATCATTTGGAATAGTCGCATCCAATCTCTACATCTGAGCAGTCAAATGTTCTATAGTCCTATAATTGCCCTTAATCAAAACTTCCATAAATTTATACCTGTGATGGTCAAAAAGTCCCAACAATTCTTTATGCAATGCAAACCCACGCACAAGACCCACTGGAAATTTGCAATAATGCAGGCCTTTTGGTACTTGATCCAATTTTATATGTTCTTGCAAATAGCAGTTCTTGACTTGCAATTTCCTGCACTTTGTAACTAGCTTATCCAGTTGCTTTAATTGCATATCTAAATTTGAATTAGGCCAATACTAGATTCAGCAACAGAAATGCTGTTACTGAATCAGTCTGCAATAGTAGAAGACTTATTTGGTATCAGATCATCACTCAAAGACCACTCATTGGAAATAATCTCTCTAATTGATACTGACACCATCCGTTGACCTGGGGTAATCAATGAAACCTCCTGTTCACTAATATGTTTATTATCATTGAGCAAATTACAGCTGGGGGAACCAGCACCACCAAAATATATGTTAGAATGATTCACATTCATGGGCGTAAGTTGTTGAGAAAGTTGTTGAACTAACAAAGTCAAGTGATTGATTGTAAAGGAAAACATTTCCTGAAAATTGTTCCAAATCATGCCCATGCTGTGAGTATCCAGCCTTAGATGACATGTAGCTTCTAAAAACTAATAACCAGTTCCAAACTCAGCAAAATATACAAAAACAAATGTCAGCCACCAACAAGATACCACAGTGCGGGTAACACACAGGTTAATCCAAATTTATTAAGCACTTTTGTCTTACTAATATTAGACTTCTTCAGAATACAATTCATTTAACAAGCAAGCATTTTAAAAGTTCCCCCTTAATCATGTGCCACAATTTATCCAATCAGAAAACAGTAATGATGAAACAGTAAAGAAAAACAATAAAATAAAAATAAAAATTACAATAAATGCACACACACAAATGTAATCTTATACGATTGTAAAAACACACCATTATTTGTTATCATAGTATCAAAATAATCCCAAAAACTTTAATTTTAAAACACAATTAATAGAGATCTTCTCATTTAATCCAGGAACTGCAATTGCATTAGTTCTGATTTTCCAATAAAGCTCCTGAAATTCTAGCAATAAATAAGAAACACCACCTCTAGGATATAAAAATAATTTCTCAATACCAAAAAATAAAAACTTGTGTCCAGGATGTTCTATCAGATGGTTTGCAAATGTGTTATTGAAATTTGATCTGTATATATATATCTATATATATATATATATATATATATATATATATATATATATATGTTCATATACTCTTTCTCAAAAACACCTAGGTGTCTTCCCTATATAAAGACCTTGACAATTTTGACATAATACAGCATATACAATCTCTTTTGTTCCACAATTACAGTGAAAGTTAGACTGGGTCAGAATATCCCCTAACTATATGCAACTAGCTAACATCATGTGTTTACAATAATTACAGCTGTAACATTTAAATCTCCCAGCCTAGCACTAATTTTCCCCACCTTAATAGGTCTAACTCGTTCCACCATATTTTTTAGAGAAGTACCTTTTCTAGCTATGAATTTAGGTGACTGTCCTAACTTATTTTTTACTTCAAAAAGATGAGAAATAGGCCAAGTTTTCTGAATACATTTTTAATTGCCCAGTAATTGACACTAAAAGTTGTTATAAATGTAGAGGCCATGCTGGAATGTGCTACATCCATGTTTTCTTTGTTATCAATTAAAGGATTTGCTCCCAATATTGCAGTATAAAATCCAGCCTCTCTTTTCATCATTACTTCACTAATTATGTTATTAATGAAATATTCCGGATATCCTCTCCTCATAAACATTTTTTAAGCTTTTTTGCATTCCCACAGAAATTCGTCAAATTCTGATACCATCCTTGCTGACCTTAACCAGGGCTTTTTCTGGGAAAATGGATGGCAGCTGCTAAAATGTAAAAATGAATTAGAGTAGGTTGGCTTTCTAAAAATGCACGAGACAAATGTCTTATTGAGAACACCCTTCTCAATTCAATATCCAAATTCTGCAGGAAACCCTTTGAATCAGAAGATGTGAATTTAAAACAATGGAGTAGTGTTGTTAATATAATATATGAATTCATTAATTGTCTGTGCCTGTTCTATCCAAAAAAAATATATATATCATCCAAGTATCTAATACAGAGAGACCAAGAGATAGCAAGTTCTGAATGAAACACATACTTCTTTTCCCAAGTGGCCATTACCATATTAGCAAATAATGGGGCACACACTGTTTCAATGGCCACATCCACTATTTGCATGTAGTATGTACCATTAAAATATATAAAATTAATACTAAGTACCATTTCTGTAATGGTCAGGATGGTGCTAATTTCACTTTCTATAAGTTCACTATTTACAAAAAGGAATTCCAAACACTACTTGAATCAGACATTGTATGAAATAACTAGAATGAGATCTTTTACATAATCTTTTACAAAGATAATATCTTCCCTGTACAAATGTTATTTTATCTTGGCCAAGCAATCCCAGGAATCCTTAGATAAATCTCTTTAAGTTTCAAGTCAATACACTTAGCCAAAGGATATGTTTTAGACATCCTGGCACCCACATTTGGTCTCATCACAGGATCCAACAAATTCTTGCGAATTTTAGGGATGTCAAAAATTATAGGTGTTAAAAGTCTACTTTTAGGAATCTATACTCTTTATAACAGATTTGTTTTTGCATCAATATATCATATTGTACATTATCAATTTTATTATATGCAATAACCATTTAATTTTTTGAGACTTCTTCATACATTTCATCATAAAACAACACCAACATTTTGTTAATATAATCAGTTGTGTTCATTACCATAAGACCCCCTCCACCCTTATCCAGCTTCATTAATCTAATCCCTGCATCTGAACATATATCTACCAACAGGCACAGTTGTTCTTTGTTCAAGTTAGACTAACTGGCAATACATTTTTTTAATTGAATATCCCTAAACTCATACTTAACCCCATTTTACAGGTGTTTGAATGCATGTGTTAATGTGAGATTGTGAACTCATTAACATCAGACTAGTGCTTTTGTGTTGCCTAAACAATGGATTATTTCTGACAGGCTAGTCACCCCTGGCCTTGATTAATAGTGTTTCCTCAGGAGGTTGTTTCCTCCCCATCAACTCACTTTGATCCAGCAGCTTAGCTAGGGAGGGGAGCAGGGGGAGAAATCATGAAGATGTTAGCCAGCCATGAATGGGAGACACTAACTGGCCAGTAGTGTGTGATATAAGATATAGTCAGCCATATTTATTTATTTATTTATTTATTTATTTATTGCTCCTCAAGTATAACAGGACCTTTTTCATGCTCTTCAACTTAAAAATTGAGGGGTTTCAGACAAGAGATCAGCACAGGGTACCAGAATTGGTATATACAGTTCATACCTAAAGCTATTTTAATGTTCAACATCCTTTTAAGTTTTAACTCAAGGAGTTATTTATATCAAACTTACATCTGCATTTGTTTCAGATCCTCACACCTCACTGTATCTTAGCTGCTCCTTGTATATTAGCCCCGTCTTTCTGTCTTTTCAAAATATCAAGTACCTTCCACTGGTACATTAACACTACTATGAGCAATACACTAAAGGAAACTGGCCCATAATTTGAAAATACTATTACTTAATAAATGTTTCTGCTTCCTATGGCTCATTTCAACATGTAAGGGTACTTACCTTATAAAACAAACGTAATTCTCAAAATTCTTCTTTGTTTCTCCAGATTCAAACAGTTATGGATAATGTTTAACTACATAAAGTTTTATCTGCAGTAAATATACACTTTTCATTAGAATTTTGTCATGCTGCAAATATAGCTCCTGAACTACAAAGTCACCTACTTCTTTTTCAGCCACCAGCATGACCAGGGGTACTATATATATATATATATATATATATATATATATATATATATATATATATATATATATATATATATATTTGTCTATCTATATTTAAATCTTGTTCAGGTTTAGACAAGTACATTAGTACATCATCACAAAATAAGGACAATTTAACACTGCAACCTCTAATTGTATAACCTTTATAACCCTTATAACCTTATAATAGAGTTTTGTATCATTGTAGCCAAAGGACCTACATATAGGGTAAGTAGAATTGGTGACAGAGAAGGTCATTACCAAGTTCCTTGTGATATCTGAAGGTAAAGATACAGGGAGAGAGAGAGAGCACCAGAGTATAGTGCAGTGATGCCTTGGTATTGTGCTTATGCACTGGCATTGAAAGACAGACAAGTTGGTTTGAGACCTGCGGGCTCCAACTACAATTAATAACTAACTGAGAAGACAACAATAAGGCCTTCTTCAGGTATATTAGAAAGCTCAGGAATAACCAATAATTCTATAATGATTTTATCTCCAGTGGTACTTTGTTTTACCCAGGAGACATTGCCACACTAGGTAGTTTGATTAATTTTCCAATACTGGCAATGTGACGCAGCATAAGGTGTGCACTCCTGAGTTTGATATAATTCGACTGAGATATTAAAACAATGTTCCATCTGCCTGAGCTAGTGGTAGCTCAGGTGGATGTGGAAGATAGTATGACATTTATCAAAAAGAGTAGGGGAAGTCAGCTGGTACTCTGGACAGACTTCTCCTAGTCAATATAAGTACCATCCTGGGTCTTCCCTGAAATGATACTATTAGTCTAGTGGGACTAACCCAGTCAACAAAATAAAAATAAGTAATATTCTTGTGGATAAATTACTTTTCAGCTTCACTCAAGTCATTTGTCCCTCTGTCCCTTCCATTTCCCCTCACACCCTCCCAAGATCAATTTGGACCAAGTACTTTTGACAATTTTCCAGACTTAAACAGACAACTTCAATGAGTCCTAAAAATATCCAAAAATAAAATACTACTTCCATGGGTCTTGACAATATAACCCCATCATCTCTTTGTAATTTACCCAGTTTTGTCTTTGAGTTGTGGAGACCTGTAGTTGTGCTGCTCTTACATAAAGGTGGCCCCTCTACTGACTCTGGAAATTACATGCCTATTAGTTTCACTAGTATGATTTGCAAGACTATGGAGTGTATTATACCAAAACTAATAAGTAATGATGTAGAAGACCTTGTATTCTTGGCTACATACCAGTTCAGCCTTGTAAAAGTCAAGCCATGTCGTTTAACCTGGTTGAGTTCTTTGAAAGGGTTACTGAAGCCATAGATAAAAGGCATACAGTCAAATCTGCTTATCTAGATTATGCCAAAGCCTTTGAGTCTATCCCCAGTGCAGGGATTATTAACAAGTAATCGAGGAAGGCAGGCACAGTATAGCAACCAAGGATCTCTTTATTCAGGGACAACAGTTTAGCGCTAAACTGTTGTTCCTGAATAAAGAAATCCTTGGTTGCTATACTGTGCCTGCCTTCCTTGGTTACTGGTTTTTGGCTGTTGATTGTTTAGGGATTATTAACAAACTTTCCCAGCTCAACATTAACGCTTTACATAGTTCACTGGATAGCTAAATGTCTGTCAGGTAGATCTGGGTTATTTGCTCTAGTCAGAAAAATATCATACACAGTGGTCCTGCAGGGCAATGACATGGGCCCTCTCATCTTTGGTATCTATTTTTCTGACATAAAATTCAATATTGAGGAGTTATGGCTAATCAAGTTTGCAAGACTGTAAACAGGAGTTGGTTATTAAATCCAGTTGTGATACTCAAATTCAATAGCAAGAGCTGGAGCAAACAAATACTTGGTGTATTAATCATGAACTTGTGCACAGCACCAGGGAATGCAGTGAAGTTTCCTTTGGTCAATCTTATTGTATAGCTTAAATCTGACTCAGTCATCAGGAACAAGGGTACATATACTGATAACAGATTCTCCCTTGACCACCATGTCTCTGTGGCCATTAGAAAGTCCTTCTACCTTCTACAATATTCCTTTATGGTATCTCCTCAAGGTTCATGGAAGATAGAGTCCAACTTTACTCACCCCTTATTAAGCCTATCATTGCATACAATTCTCCTTTTGGCATATACCTCACTAAGCAGCTAAACAAGCTTGAAAGACCTCAGTGTTTCCTCACCAAAAAGATCTCAGGTCACAGTATCCTTAAATACTCTTGATATACTAAAAACTATGTCCCTCTGCTCACTGTCATACAGATTCCTGTGGTGTGATCTCTGCTATAATTGACCCAGACTATTTGAACTCCTTCATCTATACAAATACAGTGTTAAAGCAAACACCCACTCTAACAGACCTAAACCTATACCATTCCACATAAACAACATCAGCTAGAATGATAGCAGGACTGGCCTTAACAACTGTGGGGCCCAATTAGATCATTTTTATGGGGCCCCTCAGCTGACGCCCTATCTACCAACCCATACCTCCCTCCACTTGCTAGCTTCTTGAAATGAAGACTACTTCAGATTAGGTATCAGGAATATCATCATGTAAAATTATGTTTATTTATTAGCTTACATTTTTTTCATAAAATATGTTAAAACAGAAATAAACTATTGGACTCCTGGATTACCCACAGATCCAACATGTTATCTACTTCTTTCTCAGGGTCTTCTTAACTAACTAAACCAAACTGTTAAGGGGCCTCTTTGATGGAACATGGTGTCCCTGTGTCGATATGTTGCTCCATTAGGTGGGTGCACCTTGGTTTAACAATAAACACACCCTGAAACTCTTGTTGTTTTGCCAGGATCTCTTTAAACTGGGTAAGAGGTAGCTGTGCATTTCCCCCTCATCATCATGCTTTTTTTTCTCTCTCTCTTGTTTGTCTCTCCCTCTCTCCTTCCTCTTCTTTCCCCTCATTTAGTTCATGCGTTACTATCCTTCACATCCAATGCCAAACAATTGTACACCCTGTAAATGTTTTGTTCTTTGTATATCATTTTCTCCATGGAAACATTATACTATATGATGTTTGACAGTGTACAAGTACTCTTTTTACCTGTTTTACTGACTGTCTTCTTGTATCACTTACTTATGATTGTGTTCATTTATGCTACATATTGTCCTCACTTGTACCTCTCTACATGCCTGTTCTTATTTGTATTGATTAAAGTCTTTTGTTTATTTGGTTGTTTTCCACTTTGCTCAGCCTGAAAATGGTCTAGGTGGATCAGTGCTCTACATTGGTTAACAAACTTTAACATAAATAAACATGAATATGTGTGTGTGTGTCTCTCTCTCTCTCTCTCTCTCTCTCTATATATATATATATATATATATATATATATATACACACACACACACACACACACACACACACACATATATATAGTAATGTCTGTTGGTTTTCCCCGGTTAGGGGTTGCCACAGCGAAACTCCGGTCTGCTAATATTTGGAAGTGGATTTTTACAGTGCTGAGTTGCCAGCCTGATGCCCAACCTACAAAGAAGGCACACCCATTCACGCGCACCTACCTGCATGTCTTTAAGTGTCACTCTGTGTATGTGCATATATATATATATATATATATATATATATATATATATATATATATATATATGGTTCCCCTTCACAATCTCGAATTACTGAATGCTCGAAATCCAGTAACTCAAGACTTTAAAGTTGAACCAACAGACCCACAAGCACGAAAACAAAAAACCCTGAACATACAGAACACATACACCACACAACACGCACACCAAACAACCCACATCACATAAACTACAAGCCCTACACTACATGCACGCAGGGGGCAAGCCCCCCTGCACCCCCCACAGCCCCCCTACTTATATATTCTAACTCCGAGATCGCACTAATGCACTAAATAAAAAACACCACACAGCCTTTTACACTGCCTCGCACACACACACACAAATACAGACACATCCAACACTCACACTCATACTCCCACCTCCCTACCCTAACCCACACACACAGCTTACAAAATACACACATACACTCACTTACCTTCACTTCCATAAAACATCCCGACTCACACATCCCATCCTATAGCTGACATGCATAAGCGCAAATTCGAGATATTTGAATTCGCGCTTATGGGTTTTCAACTTTACAGTCTCGAGTTACTGAATTTTGAGCATTCAATAATTCGTGATTGTGAAGGGGAACCATATATATATATATATATATATATATATATATATATATATATATATATACAGTGTGTGTGTGTGTGTGTGTGTGTGTGTGTGTGTGTGTATATATATATATATATATATATATATATATATATATATATATATATATATATATATATATATATATATAGACAACACCAAGCAGATCTTGCTACTAAGAATAAGGCTCATTTTGAGACATGAAACCTAGTAAAATGTTCTGACTCATCACAATCCCCAACTCTCATATTCCAAGCCCAATGCCAGGAAGGACAAATGAGTTAGCGGGCTATGTGAAGACTAGGACCCCAAAAAGAACATGCAGATCTTACCTCCATTACACTTTCCGATCTCATATTGACCCTCTCTTCCTCCACAAACTTCCTATCATATGCTGTACCTGATCAGTTAATTCTCATACCTTGCAAAAGTCAATGTGCTTCCAGAAATCTACATAAAATTCCTGAACTTCCTCAGAAAGTTCAAAAATGATAACAGTAATAATGTCCGGCCTCTCCTTAAAAGCAGCAATGTTCACACTGCCCCACTCAAAACTATTTCCAAAAGTTTATTTTTATTTCTTAATTATAAACTGGGTACTTGGAGTAATATATGCACATCTTTTCTACCCATATCCCAGGTCAGATGAGTAACAATTTAGAGTAGTCACTAAATATTATGTTTGGTAGGTAGGAATATATCAACATGCCTTAATGAAACCTACGTGGTTGAAGGGAGAAGCTCCAAAGTTTGTCCAGCTTGCTTTAATGCACTTCCTATCACAATAATTTTTTCCTGTCCAATCAAAACATTTTCTAGCTTTAAGTTTCTGTTTGTTACCCTATTTTATGTATGACTCTCACAATATGAGTCAAACTGAGTCTATATTATTCAATTTCCAGCCAAGTGAGTCATTTTTCTATCCACTTATGCCTTTTACCACTCATCACACGCAGCTCATATTGCACTTCTCTGGGATTATTTTCTATTTGTCTGTGACTGCAGAAACCTTTCTCTGCCACAGTGCTGAAGTGGCTAACAACTTGTCAAAAGTCTTAGTGATCAGAAGTTACCCAGTATCACAGTATCTGATATTTTTTCTTTCTTTTCTGAAATGCTAACTAGTGTTTGTTTTCATATTCATCTGAGACTGACTATTCCATAGTTATTTCTTGAAATTGTACCCATTTGCTACCATTTGTAAACCAAATGTCAGCAAGAGAAGCAAAACATAGAATTTCCCAATCAGTCTTCAAAATAAGCCCGGTAACTGGAGCGGTACACAAAACCAGATGGCTAATCCGACCAGTTTTGGGTTGAAAACCTAGTTAAGTACTCAGCAATAGTGGCTGACTACTATGGAAGAGTGAGCAGCTAATCTGCAAAATTGTGAGCCTTTAATTAATAAACAGGAAACCTACAATTCCACTTTGAATTAAGAATCATATTCATTTGCAATTGGCACTTCAAGGAATAATTTATTTTATTTTTGTGTAATTTATTTCCATTTGCTTTCCAGCAATATCTGACTGGGCCTAAAAGACCCCTTTTCAGCTAAGGCCACAGGATAAAAAAGATACAACATATGTACTTAATGAAAACACAAAATTAGTGCATGACAATAAAGTAAAAAAAATCTTATGCAGAGTTAATATGCAACCAAAACAATTGCTTAGCATTTCATAATTCAGTAAATCAACTGACAGTATTGATAACAGAAAAAAAAAATTGCCAGTAAAATAAAGTATGTAAAAAAATGTATATATTTTATATAAATATATCTATCTATGTATATATATATATATATATATATATATATATATATATATATATATATATATATATATATATAGTGCAATCTCGGAGTTTGTATATTTAAGTTTTGGGGGGTGGGGCATGGAGCCCCCCTATTAGCAAGGTTTAGGTTATTGATTGTTGTATTTTTTTTTTTTTTTTATATGAGCGACATTTCAAAAGTCAATCATATCGTCTCGGCCATATGGTCTATGGCTTTGTGAAATTTCGTCCATGTAAAGTAGATCCATATCTATATATATATATATATATATATATATATATATATATATATATGTGTATAAAATCATTATGCAGAATTGTTTATGCAGAATATGAGTAATAAAGACTATAAAAGGGTTAACCTATCCAGGAAGTGATTTGCAGAGACAATGCTATGTGCTAAATGGGAAAAGATTTTAAGTTGGGTTGAAGGAATTGAAACTATGAATTTGCCTTCTCATGGAGGAGGTATTTTTTTTCCAGAGATTAGCAATGCAATTGCAGAAGAGTGGGCCTCCAGGAGAATGCAGAGATTTAAGGGTAAAGGAAGCAGGGGCTAGCAGGATTGGCTAGATTTCTGTGATACTAGAATCTTCTATATTTTATGGTATTTAAACCATGTGTTTGAGCTGGTTTGGGCTTGTTTGTGTGTCATGCACTACAGCTGCACTGTTTTTAACCCTTTTTGAAGTATTCCAGCTAAAGAAATTCCCTTATTAGCACTCGTGTGATCACCTAGTAGTACTCATCTTAGACTTTCCACTATTTGCCCCCTTAGCTCTCTCTGACCTCTCTCCCTCATATTCTTACATGGATGGACAATTTCCTGTGGTTTCGCCTGCCAGTCTGTTTGATACAGGCATCTTGAGACAGTGTAGCAACTGGCTCATGTAAACAGACAGCCCTCTACTGCTACCACCTTGGAACACAATTTGTAAAAAATGCAATTACATTAAAAACCTAGAGTCTATGCTCTCACACTCACAAGCCAGTATATTTGTCACTGAGAAAGCTGTCAACACAAACACCACACCTCAAACACCACCTATGTATACACAACACACACACACATATGCTGAGGTCCTCAACAAAAACATACCCAAACAAAAGAGACCTCCAAGGCAAAAACACATGCAAACTCCACTGCCCACCACACCACACATAGTCCACTCACCTGTTTCTCACAGCCACTAAGGCCTAAACATAAACCCAACATATAAATCATAGGAGACTCCATTGTGAGACATACAGCTTTGCTTCTCTCCAGGCTGGATAAGGAGAAAGTCACAGTTAGTTGCTTGTCAGGTGCCAGAATCCGCCATATCACCTATGCATTCAAGTATCTCAACAACAGGTACTGTTATGACTCTAGGCCTTTCTCAAGAAGTTCTAACAAAGTGTCAAATAATTACACACATTTCTATAGAAAGTCATACTCCAATCACAAATTAGGTCTACCCATCCAATAAATCGATTAACAAATATTAAAGATGTTTATTCAGTCCAGGGGAAAATAAACCCCCTAATTTAACAATCCAAGTTTGTTTTTTTTTATTCAAAATATTACGCCATCCAGCTTTTAAATTTCTATTGCCAAGGATTTTGTCAATGACTGTAAATTTCAACTGTGCAGATGGGTGTTTAGTAGTGTGCTTATACAAAGCATTAGCTTGACATTTATTCCTAACATTACTAACATGTTCTGAAATACGTAGTCTAATAGGTCTTAAAGTCTGACCTATATAAAATGCTGAAGAAGTGCACGTAACTAAATAAATAACCTAATCTGTGCTATAGTTAGCAAATATGTTAATATTAAATATCTGAGAGGTATTTTTACTGGTGAATTCTTTAGTTTTACATATGTACCTACAAAAAGTACAATGACCACATGCAAACACCCCAACAGTATACCACCTTCTAATGTTCTCTGAATTGTATTAAGAGGAGGTGTCATGTTTATAATGATCTACATCATCCATTACAGTATTCATGAATGACTACAACTTAGTGAAACTTTACAGCAAGATCTCTTTGTGGTGGTGACGGTGCACCTAACCTCGCAGCCAATATCAAGCAGTGAGGACGTTATTTTTGACATTTTCGAATGGTCAGGTAACACTGTGGTGATAAAGTGCACTATCCCTTCTGTTACCGAGATTTGGGGATCCATTAATATAATTTACTACAGCATTTATGAAAAGCAGTGATTTGCTGAACTTCATAGTAAGATTTAGTCCAGCGATTTTTTTATATTTATTTTTCTTGGTGTTCATGAAGATTTATTCATGGCTTATATTATTGACAGCAATATAGGTTCACTTGATATAATCTGAATCCATGACAACATTCTCCTATGTTTTCTTTGCTGCTTAGTAACTTATTTTGGGTTTAATGGTTTTCATGCAGATGTTTGTCATGTTAAATATCTATTTAAGAATGATTTGGGGAATTTGTTGGTAATATCCACATTTAGCTGGCACTATTGTAGGTATGGTAAAAACATAATTGTTACAACACAGTATTAGCAATATTGGGTTTTCCGATTTCTTCTGAATTATTGAAAATATTTTTTATATATTCTTCATTTTCTAGTTATTCTATAAGTGGTTCAATGGTTCCCATGTAGGAAATTCAGTTGGGAATGATTTGGGGGATTTTTTGTTACTATTCAGAATTTGACCATATATATTGTCTAAATACAGCATCATTGTTTTGTTGTTATATATGTCCAAGGTGTTATGTTTGAACATATGTTCTGCACATTCTGTGGGCTTAGTTTAAGATCTTGCAGTCATACATTTGCAGGGTAAACCCTGTTTGCTAGCCACAAAAAAAATTATGATGCACTGTAGTGGATATATGTAGTAAGTGCAAGCTGTACTGTTTTAGATAATTATCATTAAATCTTTCCTGATTAGAATTCATATCAATAGTTATTTACATAGTGCTACTTTAGGATATCAACCATTTTGTATTTCCATTTCCTATTTGTAGGGTTTTTGTTGGCTGTTTTATTTGCTGTTTGAATATATAGTGTACATGACATTTTTATATATGTGTACATTATTTTTGGATGGTTTCTCGCACAGTTATCACTAATGTTTATTAGTTACACCTAGGTTTTTTCAAATTTTTATTTTTTGAGGGATTGTGGTTCAAATTTGTTTGGACTGCTTTTTACATTCTCAGCTCCATAGTGGATTTAATAACTATTTTACAAGGTTTGTCTGCTGATAAGGATGACATCCAGGTGTTTGGGATGGATTCTGATTCAGGATCCATGCGGACTAATGAATCCAATCCTGAGCTCCAATGTTCACAAATATTTGGTAAACTTTTGAAATCCATGAAAAATTTAAGATCTAATGTTTGGCATTTAAAACTTTTCAAGGCCTATAAATTGAGGGGTATTACACCCAGAGGTCTGTGCATTTGTATTAAACCATTGGTGGGTCAGGCTGATAACACCTTATTAGTTGCATGGTCTAAGGCACAACAATCAGCTTCCATGCATTTTGTAGAAGCTTTACCTTCCTTCTATGAACACAGGATAGCTAGCTGTATATCAGAGGTTACTGGGGCTTGTGAACAAGCTAAACAATTTGATGGCCAATTTATATATAAATCTTGCTTTCAAAAGCTAATTGCAGACCTACTTGAATTTGAAAGGAAACTCAAGGATAGAAAGATTTGTAAATTTAATAGGGAAAAACATTTGACCAATACAAAAGTATTAAATTTTCTAAGCAGGAATTTAATAACACAGGTCGATAGAGAAAAGGAAAAAAATCTATTTTGATAAAAGCTCTTAGTGATACATCTGGGGAAGATTCTTCCTCATATACGGATACTGAAACCAAACATAAACAGGGGTCACCAGACCAAAAAAGACATAATTCATATGATTCGTCACACCAGGACAGACATAATCTTTCTAACCCTTTAGGGTCAGAAGAAGGGGTGACAGGAAGCATAGATCAGGATGTCACCTTAGAAACATCTTTTGGTGCCTCGACAGTAAAAACATGTAATGTACACAATATTTCTGCTGTAACCCTATCTGATGAAGAATTACAATTATTGAATAAAGGTTTAAATTTTATTCCTGGCTTTGTGGTGTCTGAAGACACTTTTGTTGATGATGTGGTCTCGTTTTGTAGAATATTAAATCTTAGACTGCATTTTGACAATGTTCATAGGTTCATAGGTATGTAGTAGGCTAATGGACCTGGGGCCTTTACAAGCTTAGCCATAGGATTACTCTGGCATAGTGCCACCTGACCTTAGTTCCTAGTGCCTCTGTTGAGTAGAGCCACTGTAGTTATCCCATGGGTGAATTTTCTGTTTCCCATCCACTCATCAAGATTTCTCTTGAAGAGGGTCAGCGAGGTGCACTGCTTGACATGTATGGGAAGTCTATTCCATAGCATGGCCAGTCTCTGGGTTATGAACCTGTCCCTCCAGCATGTTGTGGTAATGAGGTTGAGATTTCCGGAGCATGTGTTGTGGAGGGATTGTGATTTCTTTAGATGTAGCATTTCTAACAGAGCTGGGTCAGACATGGCTTTGTAAGTCAAGCAGAGATCACCTCTAAGTAGGTGATATGATACATAGAATAGTTGAAGTTTTTTGAGTCTGTCCATATAGGAAAAGTGTTTAAGGCCTAGGATCCTCTTTGTGAGGTACTTTGGCGACCACTCCAGTTGTTTCAGGTGTCTGGTGAGGGACATGCCAAATGGTGCATTGTACTCAATGATTGGCCTAATGAGGGAAGAGTAGAGGGAGACAATGACCTCTTTCTTCCTAGGTGCAAAACCCTTAGCAATGAGATGTGCCACCATAGAAGGACTTTCTGACCACAGTGGCAATGTGGTGATCAAAAGAGAGGTTGTTGTCAACCTGTGTTCCCAGATCTCTTATAACGCCTTCTGTGTTCAGTGGACTACCATCAATGTGGTAATTCATGGGAACCAGTTTTTTCCCAAAGGGGATGACAACACATTGACATTGAGCTTAAGGCCATGGTTCTGACACCAGTCGTTGATCTCAGTGAGGCCATTCTGTAGGATGTCAACATCACTTGGGGAGTTAATAATAGCTCCCAACTTGCAATCGTCTATGAACTTTGTCAGCCAGAGTCCCTTCGTGTTGGCCTGGACTTCAGAGAAGTAGATACCAAACAGGAGAGGACCCAGGACCGAACACTGTGGGACTCCACTCGTGACTAGTCGGCAGTCTGACTTGGAATCGGCTACTTTCACACTGTGGGTTCTATCTGTGAGCCAGTTTGCAACCCATCTAGTGATATAAGGGTTGATGCCAAGCTTAGTGAGTTTTTCTATGATTCCTGAGTGGGGAATGGTATCAAAAGCCTTGGCCAGATCAAGGTAGGCTGTACGAATCACCTTGCCTTCATCCACAGCTCTGGTGACTGACTCAAAGAAGTCAACCAAGTTGAGCAGGCATGATCTACCCTTCACAAAACCAGACTGTGTGGGATCCAGAGTTTGGAGATTCCCTTTATCCTTGTTTATTAGGTCCATGATGATGTGTTCCATAGCTTTGCATATCAGACTCATCAGGCTAATGGGGCGATAGTTCCAAGGGTCTGTAGTCACTCCTCCTTTGTGAAGAGCGATGACTGTAACAGTGCGCCATTTGGTAGGGACAAAGCCTGAGGTGAGGCTGTGATTGAACAGGGCACACAGGTAAGGTGCCAGTTCACTCTGTAGTTCATGTAGAACACAACCAGGGATATTGTCAGGTCCCACAGAAGCTGTATTCTTGGGCTTGGACAGTGTTGTTTTAGCCTCTGCAGCAGTAATACTGGGTCCTTTGGGGGAGACAGAGGGGTAAAGTTGGCACTGAATCTGTCGGCCAGTATACTGGCAATATCTGTTGGCTTGGTATAGGAGGTACCGTTGTGGAATAGCACAGCGCAAATCTGGGTATTGCTGTGGAGATTCTTTACAAAACTATAGAAGGCCTTGTGGTTGTCTTTACTACCTGCTACAATTCTGTTTTCATAGCTAGTTTTAGAGGATTTGATGAGGGATCTCAACTTTTTGTTAAGGCTGATGAGTTTTTCCAGTCTTGAGACTTCACCTTATTCTGCATCAGTTTCCTCCTTCTGTTATAGAGTTTGTTTATAGCAGGGGCCCACCAGATTGGCTTCCTTTTTTTTTGGAGGAGAGTGTCTTGGTTCTATTGGGTATGGTGAGATCCATGCATTTATGTACGTGTTCGTACAGTGCATTGGTGTATGACTCTGCGGTAACGCAACTATTCTCCATTTGCATTGGTGCCATGAAGTTAGCCACATCTGTTTTTAGGAGCCCAAAGTTAGCTTTGGAGAAGTTTTTCATGGTAATTACCTTTGGGGGGGGGGATTTCCAAGGTGATTAGTTTGTGGTCGGATCTAATAAGGGAGGAGCTGACTATTGGTGTAGAGCAATGGTCATCCATGTTAGTAATGACCAGGTCAAGGATGTTGCTACCTCTAGTGGGGGTAAGAACGAGTTGGTCCAGGGCATTAGAATCAATGAACCCCAGGAAACGTTGGGCAAGTGTATTGGTACATGAGTAGTTTATCTAGGTAATGGAAGGGTAGTTGAATTCGACTAGTAAGAGAGTGTTAGGTTGGACCCTAATATTCTCCAGGGTACTTAGGAACGTGGAGTGCAAGTCTTGTGACATGGTTGGGGACCTATAGCAGGCTATGACCTGAATTGCTGTTTTACCCAATGTGAGCTGCACCTGAAGTATATCTGATGCATTATGTTGAGCTACCAGTCTGGAGGTGTGCACATCCTTTATGAATATAGAAATACCACTGCCTTTGGTGCTTCGGTCCAGGTTCTGGGGACGAAAGGTGTAGAATGAGTTACAGCCTGGTAGTGCAGGGGTGCTTTCAGCTGCCTTGAACCAGGTCTCTGTTACAGCACAAATGTCGATGTTCTCCATTTTAAGGAGTGCTTCGATCGAGTGCATTTTGAGATTTATACTTCTAGCATTTTGCGGCATGACCCTCAGATTGCATTTGTTTGTAGCTGTTATGGTGGTAATTTGGTCTTTGGAACACTTCCTAAAAAGGCACTAAGGGGTGGCAAGAACCTTGTCCAGTATCCGGAAGCCCAGGGGTGACAGATGCACGCCATCTCTGGCAAAGAGTTGAGGTCTGTCAGTCATGTCATTCCAGGCAGACAGATACTGGAACCCCATAGAATGACACCAGAAACTTAGCCAATTGTTGAAATCAGTCATATTTTGCCTGTACTTTGGTTTCATTCTGGGTGATGGTAGAATGCTGCTCAGGGCTAGGCTCATACCCACCTGGGCTACATAATCCGAGAGCTCCTCCATGTTTCTTTTCATGTAGTCCAGGGAGGTACATCTCAGGTCATTCACATCCACATGTACAATGACAGGGTCATATTTGTAACTGTTGTTGAGGGACCTGAGTGCATGTGTTATGTGGTGGATTCTGGCACCTGATAGGCAGCTGACTGTTACTTTCTCCTTATTCAACCTAGTGAGTGGGACATCAGTGTGCCTCACTATTGAGTCACCTATGACTACTGTGTTGGGCATGCTGTTTTGCCTAAGGGGCTTTCGTTGAGTGGCACACTGTTTAGGAGCGTTATGTATCTCGTGATTAGTGTTGTGTTGTGGTGGTTGAGTGCATTTCTGCCTTGGAGGTCTCTGCTGCTTGGGTAGATTTTTATTGAGAGCCTCTGCGAAGGTGGGTGTGTGGTTTGTGTTTTTATGTGAAGGCAGTGCTGGTGTGTGTTTTGGAGGGCTATGTGTTCCATGACATGTGGTGCAAGTGTTGACCTTCTCCTCTTGACCAGGTATTCTGGTCTTGGCTGGAGAGTGCGTGGCTTCCAGTTTGTATATATAAGTGCATGTCTTGCAAGTCTGAGTGTTGGAAGTTAAGAGGAGAGGGTTGTCAGTGTACATGAGGCAGTTGCTGCACTGCCTCAGGATGCCCAAATTCACCAGGTTAATAGGAGAAAGCACAGGGAACTGATCTTTAGACATGCCTGGAGGGGTGGGCATTGATAATAAGTACTGGATCTGTTCCTTCTAGAACGTTTAGTGCTGGTAGCACTTTTGTGTGCTACAATAATTGCGACAAGAAGTCTGGTAAAGTGCTAGACTAATAAACTAGTATAAGTGCAGGACAGGAGAGAACTAGTACATCTAAGGGAAAAATTGACCAGACTCTGGCACCACTCAGAAGCTTACAAACAGTCCTAGATACAGCAAGTCTGTGTCTGGACTAGACTAGTTACAGGAAAGGTGGGAAACAAGTGCAAATGTGGGCTTTTAAAACAGAAAGTTGAAAGAGATGGAAAAACTGCCCAAACAGCCAATAAACTACAATTCTGGACCAGAAACCACTCCTCTTGTGGTAGATAAGCTACCTAGTGCTTACCACTCCCACTGATAAGCTAGAAGGCTTCCCTCCAACACAGAAAGGCTTTGGGGCCTCAGAAGCTTACAAACGGTCTTGGACACAGCAAATCTCTATCTGCACTAGACTAGTTACAGGAAAGGGGGGAAACAATCACAAAAACAGGCTTTCTCAGCAAGCATTTAAATTTCAGAGATTTACTTTTGTACCTCTCATGAATAAACATGTTGATATTTTATAAAAATGTGTTCTTAAAGATTTACATTTTGATTCTGAATTGCATACAATTTTTTTTTCCAATAATTTGACTGCATCAGAAGTTCAGGCTTTAGAAAATCTAAGGAAGAACAAAAATATAGTTATAATCTCTGCGGACAAAGGTGGGGTGGTAGTGGACATGGACTGTTCCATGTACTTGGCTGAGGCTGAAAGACAATTGACTGATGGCAGATTTTATATGAAAATGGCCATTGATCTGACTCATAAATTTAAACATGAGATTGATGAGTTTTTACAATTGGCAGTCGGTGAGGGTATTATTAATAAAAAAACATTGCATCATTTGACGGTCCATGGCCTCTTACCACAATATCTATATTTTCTCCCTAAAATTCATAAGAACCCCACACAACCGCCAGGTAGGCCCATTGTGTCTGGTAATGGTTCTTTAACAGAACCATTATTGTCTTTTCTTAAAACGTATCTTAAACCATTGGTAAAAATGGTTAGGGCTCGAATCCAGGACACTATGGAATTTCTTAACATCATTTCAGAAACATCATTTCAGATATGCAGTTAGAATCAGGGTGGATGATGTGTACTTTAGATGTCACATCTCTGTATATGAGTATTCCACACTGGGCTAGTTTGGCTGCTTTGGAATATCTTTAAACTCACTGGCTTTGTCCCTGCACAAACCCTGACTGATTTTCCACTTTACCCGTTCCTGTTCTCCCTTTTACTTCACTTCTCCAGTGTACCATATTGCTCAAACCTTTCAATGTCTTTTTTGCTGTACTATGTTTTCCTACCTGTACTAACAAATAAACTAAAACTAAAAAAAAAAAAAAAACCTTTTTATAACTTTTTAAAACTGTATTACTCTCTGTTTTTTTCTCTGTCAAATATTGTTTATTCTTCTGTATTTGATCTTAGTTCATTGCCCTCTAAATAACTCGGCACACAATATTTTTTGTTTTTCTTTTTTTTCTTTCACAAATATTCAAATATTGTTATTATCTGTACTTGATAATAGCTTATTTTTTATATTAATATTGCATAATAAGTTTTCTGTCTATGCTTGGAGCTTTTCTCCCCAGGCCTCTACTGAAAATGGACATGTATCCAGTTAGACTAGCCCGGTCAACAAATGTAAATAAATAAATAAATAAATTGGTTAGAGAAAATTTCTTTGTATAGTCCTGGTTTCAACACCTTTCTTCTTTGTCTAACCAAACAAGTTCTTACAAAGAACGTATTTTATTTTAATGGTAGTTGTTTTTTGCAACTTAAGGGTATAGCCATGGGTGCATCATTTGCATCCATTTATGCTGACCTTTTCATGGGCTACTTGGAGCAAGAAATCATTTATGATATTAAACATAACTTGTTCTTGGGTGAAATAGATATATGGCAGAGATATTTGGATGACTGTTGGATGGTTTGGAAGTCTGATGTGGAATACTTAAAAGAGTTTGTCCAATACCTAAATTAAAATAAGTGGGACATCCAATTTACAGTACATTATGATACTGAACGTGTCTCATTTTTGGATGTCGTGGTGAGTCGACAACAGGATGGCATGCTCGACACTTGTGCCTATCATAAGGAATCAAACTTTAATACTTTACTTCATGCCTCCAGCTGTCATCCATAACACATCATCTGCAATATTCCAAAATCTCAGTTTATGAAGGTTCTTACAGTCTGTTCTACTAATGAGAGGTTTCTATCACAACATAATGAGTTAATAGGTAGATTTGGTGAATGAGGATACATCAAATCTCATATTATTCAGACCAGTAGAGAAGTAAAAACTTTAAATAGAAGAGATTTGCTGAAATACCAATCTAAAAAGACTAGAAATAATGAGACCATCAGAATGATTACTAGTTATAGCTGTAACACTTTTGGGTTTATGGATCTTATTCGAAAACATTGGGGCATCCTAATGGCTGATGATTGGCTTAGCAACCTCTTAGGCTCCAGGTGTTGGTTCTCTTTTAGGAGAGGCAAGACACTTGGAAGATTTTTCAATCATTATAAACATAAGACACCTCTTGTTAATGCAATTCAAGGAACATTAAAAGGTGGAATACTGTCGGGGTGTACTGTAGCACAGATTGGGTTATTTATTTAGTTACATGCACTTTTTCAGCATTTTATATACATTAGACTTAAAGATCTATTAGACTATGTATTTCCAAACATGTTAATAATGTTAGGAATAAATGTTTAGCTAATGCTTTGTATAAGCACATTACTAAACACCCAACTGCACAGTTTAAATTTATAGTCATTGACAAAATCCTTGACAATAGAAATTTAAAAGTTGGATGGCATAATATTTTGAATAAAAAAGAAAGAATATGGATTGTTAAATTAGGGGGTTTATTTTCCCCTGGATTGAGGGTTGGCCGTGGTGGTGCAGTGGTTAGTGTTGCCACCTCATAGCAAGAGGCTCTCTGGTTCGATCCTCAGCTGGGGTGCCTTCTGTGCAGAGTCTGCATGTCCTCCCTGTGGTCACGTGGGTTTGCTCCGGTTTCATCCCAAAGACATGCTGTAGGTGGATTGGACACACTAAATTGGCCTAGGTGTGAGTGCATGTGTGTGCCTTCTGTGGAAGGTTGGGCGAAGGGCTGGCAACTAGACACCATAAAAACTCCACTGCCAATCATGAGCAGACAGGTGATCCGCTGTGGCGACCCCTAACTGGGAAAAGCCAAAAGAAGAAGAATTTTCCCCTGGACTGAATGAATATCTTTAATATTTGTAAATTGATTAATTGGATGGATGGACCTAATTTGTGATTGGCGTATGACTTTCTATATAAATCTGTGTAATTATCTGACACTTTGTTAGAACTCATTGAGAAAGACCTATGGCCAAAACCGGTCTGGTTGTTCTATTGATGTCTTTGACTTATTAAAGTCTTTTTATCTCTCACTGGAGTGCTGGCCTTTTTGGACTGGATATTTTTGTGGCTTGGACTGTTGCACTTGCCATATGACAAGAAGGTTGTGGTTGATTGTTATGACTCTGTCATAGTCCATATTGGTGTGAATGACTTGGGAAGTACCTCCCTGGACTATATGAAGGGAGACATAATCAAGCTCACTGAATATGTGTCCCAGGCAGGTATGTTCCTAGCCTTAAGCAGCATTTTGCTGTTACCCAGAATGATGCCTCAATACAAACAGAAAATAATTGACTTTAACAATTGGCTTAGATTCTAGTGTCATTCAAAGGGTATCCAGTACCTGACAGCCTAGGAAGATATGATTGACAGATGACGATGCTTTGCCAGAGTTGGCCTGCATCCATACCTCTCAATATCTTAGAACAAGAAATCTGGACAAAGCCATGAATAAAACTGGGACAAAGGCCCAAAAACAGGGACAATTTTTAAATATTGCTCTTACAAACTTAGAAAGTTGATAGAATAACAGGTTTTGCATTAAGATAGAATTCTGAAGGGTACGAAGTCTGAAACTCAATGTTATTATTTTCTAACTTCAGTCTTTAATGATTTGCGACTCATTTGCCAGAAAACGACAATATTATGAAAAATGGACCAAAATATGAGTCAAAAATCTGGACATTCTGTGAAAATCTGTACAGCTGAGAGGTATGCTTGCATCTGCCTCCCTTGGGCTTTAGGCTTCTGGCAAAGGCTCTTGCCTCCCCTATAGTCCCTTTTTTAGGCAATGCCATGAGTTCAAAACTACCATCATGAAAATGTTATCAAAACACAAATAAAAGGTCAGGCTACTAAATGCTAGTAGTCTAAACATGAAACTGCACTCATTGCAAACATTCTTAACACTGGAAGATGCTAACATTTGTGCAACAGAGAAACATGGTTCACAGCTTTCATACATTCAGACCCCAAACCGTGGGCAGCAAAGCAAAAGGAGGTGGAGTTGCAATATATATTAAAGACATACACACTTCAAGATTGATCAAACAGTATGACGCACAAAAGAAACTCCAGGTGCAGTTAACCATTGACAAGACCCCTATTCAAATCATAGCTAACTACAGGCCCTCAACTCTGACTCAAGGTGCCCACTCCACCTACCTGGACCTTCTTGAATCTATCAAGATTCAACCCTTTACCCTGATCCTGGGTAACTTTAACTGTCCAACCACAGATTGAAAGAAGTATTCATGCCAAAACACAAATGCCCAGAGATTCCTTGATTTTGGTCAATGCAAATGCCTTGGACCAGCTGCTTGACACTCCCACAAGAGGGGATAATACCCTGGACTTGGTATTAACCAACCAAAATAAGTAAATATTGCAGCATCCCTATAGTGTCATCCTCCCTGGTAAGATCTGACCACAAAGTGGTCACTTTTGAAGTCACCCCCCCCACTAGGGTCAAACAAAAAAAACTTCTCCAAAGCTGATTATAACCTTTTGATGGAAGGTATAAAAAGCTTCACAGTCCCCTTCCCCTCCATAGGAACTGGCACATATGTCCAAATCTACACCAAAGTACTATACAAGCATTTATATAGCTGCATGAAACCAGGAATACCAGACAGGACAAAACCATCCTCCTCAAGGAAGAGTAACCTACCTGGTGGACATCTGCAATAAATAAACTCTATAATAAAAGGAAGACATTTCTGTCCAGGTCCAAGAAGGAGCAGGTGATTAATTGGAAGCAATCTCTCCTTAGCCTGAACAAGCAAATAAGAACACTAGTGAAATCCTCCAAAGCAAACTTCGAGTCCAAACTGGCACATCTACTAAAGACAATTAAAAGGCCTTCTTCACATATGTTCACAGTCTCAAAGGAAGCAGTCAGATCTGCTCAGAACTGGTGGTCAAGGACATCACATACACAAATGCCATAGATATAGCCATCCTGCTGGCAGACAGGTTCAGTGAAAACTTCACCCCTCTGTTCCCCCCCATCAGTAAATCAGGACAACACCAGCACCTGCCCCCTCCCCTTATCTCTGGGGAGCAAGTCATCACTGCCCTCTGAAAGACAAAAAAATACAGCTTCCATGGGAACCAGTAACATCCCAGGCTTCATCCTACATGAACTCAGACAGGATCTTGCAGCACCATTAGGCACCCTATTCAACCAAAGCCTGAGTACCGGCTTCATCCCAGCCAAGTGGAGGACAGCCACTGTCATCCCTTTGCATAAAGGTGGAGCGTCCATTGGTCCAGGAAGTTACAGACCCATTACCCTAACTAGCCTGATCTGCAAAGCCATGGAATGGATTATCATAGACCTCATTAACAAGGACATTAGCAACCTCCAAACACTCAAACCCACACAGTTTGGTTTTGACAAGGGGAGGTCACGCTTGTTAAATTTGGTTGACTTCTTTGAGACAGTCACCAAAGCCATAGACAAGGGCAAGTCAGTGCCCACTGCCTACCTTGACATGGCCAAAGCCTTCAATACTATTCCCCACTCAGGTATAATAGATAAACTCTCTCAACTAGGCAAAAATCCATATGTTACCAGATCGTTAGCAAACTGGCTCACTGATATAACCCACCTTGTCAAAATAGGGGAAGCCACCTCAAGCAGTAAACCCGTAATGAGCAGTGTACCCCAGGGATCGGTCTTGGGGCCTCTGTTGTTTGGGATATACTTTTCTGAGGTGCAGGTCAAAAACCAATGGGCTATGGCTGACCAAGTTTGAAGATGACTGCAAGCTGGGTGCTGTCATCAATTCCCCTAGTGATGTGAACATCCTCGAAAAGGGTCTCACCCAAACAAATGACTGGTACCAGAAACATGGCCTCAAAACTGAATGCTAACAATGCATCATCATCCCCTTTGGGGGAGTGGCATCCTCACAAATTATCACATTAATAACAAGGTCCTAAGCACACAATCAGTCATAAGAGACTTAGGCACCCCGGTTGATAGCAAACTGACTTTTGACCACCATATTGCTTCCATTGTATGGAAAGCTTTCTACATAGCCCAGCTCAATAGTACAGGTATCTCATCCAGGGACAAGGAGGTCATAACATCCCTGTATTCTTCCCTTATAAGACCCATTATTGAGTACAATGCCCCTTTCAAAATGTACCTCACAAAGCACATGCAGCAGCTGGAGAGACCTCAAAGGTTCCTCACCAGGAGAATTCAGGGCCTCAGACATCTACCCTGCACAGATAGGCTAGAAGGCCTGCCCCTCTACTCAGTCTCATACAGACTCCACAAAGGTGACCTCTGTCTGGCAAACAAAGCAATCTCAGACCCTGCTTTGATGGGACTGCTGCATATCTGCAAGTCTAGCTCCAATCGAGTAACCCATACGCACGACCTCAACCTGGTCTGTGACATCAATAGGACTTGTTGGCGGGACAGATTTGTGTCCCAGAGACTCCCCCTTCTGTGGAATAGTCTCCCTCTCCTTGTCAAGAAGAGTACCTGAGTAACCCTTTTTAAACACAACCTGGATAACTGGATGGGGAACAGAAAATGCACCTCTGGGATTCTAACGGAGTCCCTGCTGGACAGGGGCACCAGGTGCTAACTTGTAGGATCATGGGTTAAATTCTTGGCTAGGTTTGTAAGGGCTTCAGGGCCGATAGCCTAGTAACTTACTTTGATCCTATGATCATATTAGGCTTGATATCTTTTGCACTTCAAAGAGTTCTAGCAGGAGAGTAGCATTGGAGGAGATTGTTAAGAGCAGGGCACTTAGTTGGATGGTGCAGGAGTTTATGAGCATAGTTTAGATGATAGGAATTCCAGCCAGTATAGCTGTTTAATAGCTAAACACTGATGTGATCTGTTTGCTAAATTGACTGCAAACTTGCTGTAATTTATTCAATAGACTGGAATGCAAGTTGGTCAAAATAAGGGCAGCATTGAGATGGCTAAGTAAAAGGTACACCGATGATGTTATTTTCTGAACACAATCAGTTAAGTGTGGCCTGACTATCTCTTAACAAAATCATGCTATTTCCTGATGTAAGTTTAAAGACATTTTTGTATTTGGATAAAAATGTACGGGTTAGTACTTTTTTGGATTAATTAAGAGGTTGCATTATTTTAGGCAGGTTTCTACAGAGGTGATCGATTCCTGATTTAGAACTTGTATCTGAGAAAATTTGATGACAAAGCAGATGATAATAGAATAATAGAATCGAAGGTAACCGTGAAAAAGGGCATAGCAAAATTAATTTAAAATGGGTGGCGAAAGCCAAACACACTCTGGCTAGGCTTATAAATGCCCTAGGGCAGATAGCCTAGTATGAACCTATGAGCCTATAGTCAGCATATTGGATTAGTAATGAGAGGGAGTGACAAGGTAAATGTCATTGATAAATATGTTGAATAGTAAGGGTGAACTGAGGGCACACTGATATATGTCAGTGAGATAACTACAAATCTAAGATAGGAAGTTAGCAGAGAGGTCCAGCTGTGAGAGCCTAGCTAGAAGAACAGAGAGAGACAGACAATGTCTAATACTTTTGAAAGATCAAGAAATACAGACACTAGAAGTTTTCCATCATGTATCCTTTGGACAATAGTGTTCAAGGATGTGAACAAAGTTGTATCAGTGGTATGGTTAGGCCTGAAACCATACTGCGATTGGGATTGAAGGTTTTATTGACAAAGTGTTGGAGAAACTGAGAAGGAATACATTTCTTATGGATTTTGGATAAAGGGGACAATGTAGCAATGGGTCTACAATTGAAGTGGTTTGTCCAATTGCCAACTTTATGAGAGGTACTGTATGGGGCTGTTTTGATGTGTGTGGAACATAAGATTACAGTGTGGGACTGCTGTTGAGAGTAGAATTAATATATAGCTCTGGCTGTTCATTTGAAGTTTGAAGTATTCTGCAGTGAGGTTATCAACAGCTGGGGTAGTTGGATTATATTTTGTAGGTATTTATTGACAGTGGAAGAAAGAGTTAGAGGGACTGACGTTTTGATTTGGGGTGGAGTGTTTGCAATAGTTTATGCATGCTTACATTCCGGGTTCAATACATTTTCCTACTTTATCCTTTACATAACTGAATCACAACTAACCTACTGCCCCAACAATATACACTATTACATAGACTATATAGCTATTTACATGCACCCCCTTCCTGCATCAGGCTGTGCTTTTTACTCTTCCCCCACTTGATGTGTTTCTCACTGTTTATATAATACTCATGGCATCCATCTTTCCATGAATTTGTATTCAACACACAGTGGGCAGAACATCTTGTACACTACCAACGCTACCTAGATGATATATGTATATTATGGAAGGGTAGTATAGAAAAGTTGGAGCAATTTATTGAACATATTAATGGCAGCACAGAATTTTTAAAATTTACTTGCAATATTAGTACTGATAGGTTACAATATTTAGACGTAGATCTATGGAAAAACATAGAAAAGGGTTGCTTTATGTCTTGCATACACAGAAAAAAGAGTTATTCAAACATGTTTCTCCACTTCAACAGTAACCACCCCCTATTCCAAAGAAAAGGAGTTATTAAAGGACAGATTATAAGGGCGGCTAGAATGTGCAGTGAAGAGGTGTTATTTAATGAGGAATGCTTATTTTTGAAGATGTTGTTTGAAGAGAAGGGATACCCCACGAAACTAATAGAGGAAATAACAGCAGAGATCAAAAATCAAAGGAAGGAAAAATACTATCCTTTATTGGGAGAAGAGCGCAGGGACAATAATAGTAAGGCAGGAGATGAAATGAAAAAGCAAGGGTGTTTGTTTGTGCACACAAATTGCAATGAAAGTGGGTCAGTAGAAAGGATTATCAACAAATATTGGCCAATTATAACTACAAACGAGGAACTTAAGAAAACATTAGGCGACAAACCCCAGGCAGTTAGAAGGAGAAACAAAAATTTAAAGGAATTGTTAGAGGCAAATCATGAAAAGAGAAAAGAGGGAGGAAACAGCAAGAATGGGACATTTAGATGTAACACTTGTAAACAGTGCCCAAATATGATAGATAAAAATGGCTTCTATTTAAATTCAAGGAAAAGATACTTAAGATCTCCAGGATATTTTAACTGCAAAGCTAAGGGGGTAGTTTATTTAGGGTTATGTCAGCATTGCCAATGTTTCTATGTTGGAAAAACGGAGAGGACGTTAGCTAAAAGGGTGTACGAACACCTCTATGAAATCAGTAGAAAAAAGGACACCAATGCGTTCTTCAAGCATTCATTAACCTGTGCAAACATGGATTTAAGATTCATGGTACTTGAACAGGTACATGTCAGCCCTAGAGGAGGGGATTGGGAAACATCTTTGGAATACAAGGAGCTGCTTTGGCAAGTGAGATTAGAAGCAGCAAAATTTCCTGGGCTCAATGGAGCTATTAGTATTAGTAGTTTATTGAAAATTAGAAGGGCAAAACTGTAAAAAGAGAATGACCATTTGGTAATAAATAAAATAGTTGGTTAAGTATTAAGGCAAGGGCAATTTGAGAACAAAAGATATGGGATGTCAGCAGGATCATCACAGATATTAGTTCAACAACAATAGCATATAAGTTGAGAGATGCTAAAAGAAAGTTTTTTTAAGAGTTTTGAATGGTAGATAGGGTTAAATGTGACCATGGGAATAGTAGGTAGGGGTCAACTTTTAGTTGATAAAAGTTAAATAAATATAAATATAATATATGTTTTTAAGGAATGACTTGTTATATAAGTTTTTAGAAAATTACATAGTATAGTAGAAGTCACTTGGTATTCAGAAACACTTTGGTTTGGTTACAAGTGTTTCTATAATATCTATATGAAGATTTTATGTAAAATTTCAAGTATCAAACATATGCATATTTTTTAATAATTGTTTAATAATTTTAACAAAATATGAATAACATTTTGGTTAGATATGAATAAAGTGAATAGGGAATTGAATATGTCATGAAGGGAATTGGAATTCAATGTACAAATGTGATGTGAAGGGCTTCTATTCCTTTAAAATGTAAATGTGAAGCAATTTAGTTTAATTGATTGTCAATTAAAGTATTTTGGGTTGAATTAGGGTAATATAAAAAGACCCATCACCCAATGTAAAAATGTCTTGAAAAAGCCTGGGAGGGCCCGGGTGAAAGCGCTTGACTTTACATGCTTGGAGTGTTTGTACTTTTTACGCTGAGCTGGTGGAGCTGTTTTAATTAAAATTCTTTTACTCAGCATTTGGTTCGTGATTCCTGCATCTTGGTTGTTTCGAATTACCAGTGGGTGCCTTTTAGTTCTTGGTTTTGTTGTGTTCTACAATTGAAGTGGTTTGTCCAATTGCCAACTTTATGAGAGGTACTGCATGGGGCTGTTTTGATGTTTGTGGTACATAAGATTCCAGTGTGGGTCTGCTGTTGAGAGTAGAATTAATATATAGCTTTGGCTGCTCATTTGAAGTTTTGAAGTATTCTGCAGTGAGGTTATCAACAGCTGGGGTAGTTGGATCATATTTTGTAGGTATTTATTGACAGTGGAAGAAATAGTTAGAGGGACTGATGTTTTGATTTGGGGTGGAGTGTTTGCAATAGTTTATGCATGCTTACATTCCGGGTTCAATACATTTTTCCTACTTTATCCTTTACATAACTGAATCACAACGAACCTACTGCCCCAACAATATACACTATTACATAGACTATATAGCTATTTACATGCACCCCCTTCCTGCACCAGGCTGTGCTTTTTACTCTTCCCCCACTTGACGTGTTTCTCACTGTTTATATAACACTCATGGCATCCATCTTTCCATGACTTTTTGTTTATGCTTGAACCCCGTGGCTACTAACAACTCCTCTAATCATGTCACTTCCAGAAGCTGCTTTGCCTTCACTAACCTAGGAGCCCCTCTCTTCTTCCATTTTCTGGTTATGACATTTTGGCTAACAATGTTATTTTCCCTGTTAAGTCCACCAGTTTCATTCCCAATCAATCATTCTGCCCTACCCCAGTAAAAACATTTTCTGGTTAAAATAACATTTACACTTCTTATAGCCTGCATTAAGCCTTGTAAGTCATCTTTACACTTCTCTGGCTACTGAAAGTTACATAATGCATGTTTTCATTCCCTGTGACATCACTATTATACTCTCAATACAGCTTGCTTACTTCTGGAAAGATCCTAAGTAGCCTAGCCACAGTTCAAAAATACTTGTGCAAACACATCCATGTTAAGATTCTGAATTTTCTTAACCACAATGCCTTTCCCAGAAGCAGACATGAGTTCCCTCCTCTGGTCTCAAACAACATCCCTTTTCACAGTTCCTTCCCATTCCTTCAAAATGTCATTTCTTCAGACCTGTCTGATTGCAGCCTTCTATATATACTTCCCACTATATATACCCTTTACACTCACCTGATTTTGCCTCAGATCAAGCTAGCATGAAATTATTTGGGGGTTGCATTCTTCTAACAGCATTACTCCCCCTAACTCTGCAATATCCGATTAGGGCAAAGTAATGTAAAAATACCTCAGGCACAACTCATATTTTTCCTGACCTTGATCTATTGTATTATTTTTCCAGCTACTGCTAGTTGCTTCCAGTACATCCTCATGCCAAAACTTCACCATTTCCAAACAATTGACTTTTTATCTCCTAACCTGCATGATATTGGCAAAATCTATTGTCTACAACTTTTGAGGTCTCTTAACTGAAAACTTTTATTGATATCTCTTTCCAATGACACCATACATGGACATTCCAGTATTTTCACACTTCCACCCCATGTGCTTCACTCCAATCCTTATATTCTAGCTATGGGCATTTAATTTGTAACATCTGTTTCCAACTAGCCTTATATCTGGGATTTTTACATATCACTATAATATTTAGAGATAAAGCACTAAAATATTTCTCTGTCACAGGAATTCTACAACCCTTCTCCCCATCCCAAGTCCTTCTTGGCCTTTGCCCTGACCATAAAAATTCTCTAATTCAGTTATTAAGTGTCTGGAGGATGTACCTATCTGGGGTATTTCAAAAAGCCTGATCCAAATAAATTGCTTGTGGGACTACATGAGACTTCAGAATTTGAGCCATTTGATCTAAATCTAGATTTAGAGTTTTTCATTGCTGTAGCTTGTTACACAAGCTGTCCATTATTTTAACCCACAAATACTCCTAGAATTCTGCAAATGTCTCTTTTACCCAGATCTCTATATACTTTAGTACTGCTCCTTCTCCCACATCAATAGGTGTTTTTCCATCAGTTCATCCCCTCCAGAGGGATTAATCCCTACTATTGTTATTTTGTCTGTATTTACTATATACTGTGGAATTCTCCAAAATTCTTCAAGGATTTCAACAGACGTTGGAGATCCTAATGGCAATGAGACACTGTAAGGATCAGATTATTTGTGTATGATGCAGTTTAAAGCCCAAAGTACTCCATCTGTATCCTCTAATGCATGACTGACTTCTTGATATCACTAATGGTTCCAAAAAATGAGGGGACAGTGGGTGACCTTCGTGATACCTATTATTAAATCCATCTCCAGTGTGACTCCCCTGACACTTTCACTCTTGCTTTGGAGTCCCTGTAAACTTTCCCAAAAAGTTTTTCTTAGAAATCTCATTGCCTCCAAAGCCCATTAAAGGTAATACATTGAACTCTATTGAGAGCCTTTTTGCTATCCAATGAGATTAATGCTACCTCATTTCCTTCCTTCACTGAATCTTGGGCCACTAAATTCAGAAAATTAACATTATCAAATGTTCTTCTCTGTTGGAGAAAGCCACACTAATTTAGACCAATGACTCTCTTCAACACTGTTGATCGGCTATATCCCAACACACAAATTAATACCCTATAATTATGGTTTATGGTTATTATTAGGTAGTATGACCCCAGGACACCTCATATCTCTGATCTGCTTTGGGAGAACTACAATTATCCCTCTCCTCCAGGACTATGATGCATGTCTACCTGCCAAAACCTTATTAAATAGTCCTGTCCAACACTCTACTATCTTATTTTTAGGTAGATTGTATGCCTTAGTTGGTAGATCATCCAGCCTGGAGGTTTATCTTTTGCCACTTTCAAACCCATTTTATTTCCAGCAGTGTGATCTGATTTTCCATAAACTTCCTTTCCTTCTCTGATATAAAGGGCTCTGACTCAGATTATCCCAGTCTTGCTTTTCCACAAACTTCCTTTCCTCTTCTGATATAAGGGGATCTGGTTCAAATTATCCCAGTCTTCCATTAATTATCCAGTTAACCTCACTCACAACTTCTTATAATAACCCATAATACCTGTAAAATCACACTGGTTGATGAAACTGCACCCATTTCCTCCCCATATGTATTGCTACAATTATTGCCTCCACCTTATGCATTCTTAGCATGACTATAAGTCCCTTCATCTCTTTTGGTGATGTTACTGAGAAATGTCCTCCTATCACAATTTTCTGTGCTAACACTGTTTTATAAGTTCATAAAGTCTAACTAAATGCTGACTGAGGGAAACACAGCCCAATAATAATAACTCCAAACCAAAATAAGGCTGGGTAACCATGCAAATACCACCAAAAAATGAGAAAATAAAGAAATTAAGGTTTTAGTAACTAAGCAGTTGAGCACTTTCATCCATTGGACTTCATCAAAACGAACACAAATTTAAACATTAATGAAAAACTTGAGAGGGGGACACAATTCTGTACTAACAAAAAGGCTATAGGCAATAGGAAATGTGGTGCCTATAGATAATACAAATACATATATGAAGGACAAGTGCTATATTTAAAAAGCATTAATTATATTTTAAATTTACTTAAAATATGATTGTAGCAGTAAAGGTGTTGTATATTTGGCTTTTTGTGACTTTTCTTTCTGTTTTTATGTTGGTAAGACAGAATGCTATATTAGAAAACATATAAAAGAGTATTATTATGATATTAATGAAAAAAGAGAAAATAATGCTCTTTTTAGACACAAGGCAGTTTGTAATAACAATAAATTATTTTATTTTACTATAATCGAACAGGTGATTCCGAATCCAAGGGAGGATCTTGGAAATATATTTTGGAACAGCATGAATTACTGTGGCAGCTATGATTAAATCCTAGTGAATACCCTGGTTTGAATGATACAATTTCTATAAACAGCACATTAAAACATTGTGCAGCTAAGTTATGAAAAAGAGAATGTGATAGTTGTGAGTTGATGAATGTAAGTTATCTATTTAAAACACAATTATATGTAGTACACATATACAGCTCATGGCTTTATTTTACCATTTTTCAACTATTTTAGCCTGGTATGTTTTTAATTTTTCAACATTTTAAATGTTTAATTATTCAGTCTTTGATTGTATATAACATGGTTGGATAACTAAAAGTATAAATTTGGAGTGAATTCTTATAAAAAGGTGGGGTAGATAAATGTGTATTAGTTCTGATGAAGTCCAATGGACAAAAGCACTCAACTGCTTTGTTAATAAAACCTTAGCTTCTTTATTTTTTCATCGCTCATAAATTTAAAAACTGTGTTCTAACCCTTAGACCTTTGAGGAACATAGACTATGAAAAGAAGGGATTGAAAATCTTCTATCAAACCCATGAATCTCAATTTTTTTAAAAAAAGATCTATATTAGTTGAAAAGCTTACAGAAATAGGTAAATGACTGCATGAAATAGGCAATGATTGCATAACAATATTTTGTCTTCTATTAGAAACAACTTTAAAATTAAGACCTTTATATATCAATATCCTGATATTTTCCCAGAGCTCCAAAGTTAACTCAGTTCTAAGTTCTTCACCCCTAAAGGCTTTATATGCAAAAAACATTTTATCACTATAATATCTATAATGTAATGAAAATAAGTTTAAAATCTTAAGTCTATCAAAATAATTTATATTAGATGAACCTTGAATTTTCTTTGTAAATATTCTCTGAATGCTTTCTCTTCTATTTAAGTCTTTTCTTCAATCTATACAGAAAAATTTGTTATATTCTAAAAGTGGTCTTATAATTGTTTTACACAAAGTTACCATAATATCCCTGTTTCTATTGATGCAATCTTGAAAAGCATAACCAATTATACTAAGGATTCATTGATGGGTGCCCATGTTTTTAGAGAAGGAGAGATCATTAGAAATTACAATGCCTAAATCATTATACTGAAAATCTCATACAGATTCCATTCTCGCAAAGCTATATTCTGCTTTATTGTTGGTTTACCAAAATACATCACCTTGCATTTACAAACACCAAATGTAATATCGACATCAGATGCCCATATACTGACCTTACCAAATATTGATTGATTTCCTCATAATCTTTATAACTTGATATTACAAAACATATTTTACAATCATCTGTGTATCTGTTCAGCCAAAATTACTTGCTCAATAGTTTAGTAGGAAAAACCTGAGAAGTACCTCTGTACAGTCTCCTAAAGGAAAAAGTGTGCCATTTTAATGCTGCACATTGATTTGATAATAAATGGGTTATAATCCAAATCACATAAAACATAAAACATTACAAATGTAATTCAAATCACATAAAACATAAAACATTACAAATGAAAACATGCGTTAGAGACTCAAATGCCTATCCTAAATCTTGAAAGATAATACAACAGGAAAAAAAAACTTTATCAAAGGCTGTTGTAACTTGTTTGTAAAGTATGTTAGATTGGTTAATATGGGTGTACCCTTTAGAACCCATGTTGATGTACATCAGCAGTTTATGGACATGCATGAAAACATTTGCAAACAATGAAAGTAAAGATCACTGGCCTATAATTATTTATATCTGAAGTTTACTTTACATTAATATTGGTATAATATTTAATAGTTTCCTTACATTTGGTACTGTGCTGTTCTGCAATAATGTAACAATATAGGAAATAAAATGCATTCTCTCCCTCTCTTTCTCTTTCTTTCCCTAGACTAATCTGCAAAAGTTTCAGTTTTCATAACTCTCTCTCCTCTAGAAGATAGCATATTTAATAAATTCCATTCCACTGAATAATTCTCCTGCATTTGTTCAAACAATTGTTATATTTGTGATTTCACCCAGTTTCCAAAGGAACTTTGGGACTCTCTATAGCTCATCCCTCTCATCTATATGCAAACTCTCTGCTGTAGCAATTAAAGGAGCATGATCCAACAAATTAATCACTTCTAATTCAACATTCTGAGTTTTGTTCATGTACTCCTTGGCAATATATACATTCCGGACCAGCACTTCTACTTTGCACTACAAACAGTATTCCCCTCATTCTGTTCCCCTGCTCTCAGTCTCCAAATGCCCCAAAGCCTTTTATTTTGTAACATCTATCTGATTCCTTTCTGTAGTATTGTTAATCTCGTCTCTCTCTCCTCTTCCTTTTCAGTTAGCTACTTATCACAGTGCTCCAGTCCCCTATGACCACTAAAAGGCCTTCCGAAAAGTATATTATATCTACAGTAATGAACTGTCAAAACTGATCTTCGATCTTGGGGGAAAATAAACCAAAATCATTGTTTAGTACCCTGCTAAATACCTTTCATCACACCAAACACCCCTTTTATTCTTGTAAGATACCATCTTTTTTAACTCTTCAGTCCTTCTTGACTAGCAATACTACCCACAATCTACTGATAAAAAATACTCAGCAAGTTCAGGAAGCAACTGCTAGGAGTCTACATGGATCCATTTAGGAATGTGGTACCTAACTCATCCTTGTCAGTCTACTGACTGAGGCTACTGGCAAACCAAGGACCATTGTGCAATGCAGTGATCAGTAGAATGACCTGAAACACTGCCTCTATAGAACTCTGGCAGTGAGAACAAAATGCTGCGAATTGTATAGTAAGTGTTGACATTCTTTATTTTGTTTACAAACTGTAATTTTATAGTCTCTTATTCAGAACAATGTTGACTGCTTCCTCTGCAGTTATAAAAACATACCAGGTGAGCTACAGTTGGGGAAATGTATCTGTGTTGTACCTGTTGCTTCTCTATATGTTAGTGAACTGCAGCATATTGTAGGATATTTCATGGTCATACTATCTTGAGTTTACATGTGGGACTGTGGTTTCATTGTGAGGCTGTGGGCATATTTTAGGCTTCTGCTATCTTGTAGTCAACATGTAGGATTTTTACTTTATTGCCAGGATGTAGACACTGTGTTATGCTTCTGCTATCTTGTACATGCATGTTGGACAGTGGCTTAATTATGGCGTTGTGAGCACTTTTCCAGGCTTTTGCTATCCTTTATGTGCATGTCAATGTGTATCTGTGCAATGTTGCTTGTATTTCAACAATATTTGTGGGTAAAGGATTTTGCCTTCCTTTTTGTCTTTCAGCAATGGCAGAGTAAGAGACCAACCACATCATGAGGCTGCAGAGACATTTGTCACTATGCAGTCAATTTGTCTATTACCTACTGACAGATAATATATCCATTTTACTATCTCATTGTGACAGGCAGACCAGGAGCCACCTGCCCTGCCAAAGCTGTAGCTGCGGTGGTTGAGAGAGCTAGAAGTACTTTGCTATGATGTTCTAACTTCTGTTGTTCAGGTAATCTGGCTGGTCACCAACTGCAGCAGAGTCATCATGCAGTTGATGTCGGAAGAGGCAGTTGACGTGAAAATGGTCTACTGGGTCAACTCTTCTGGAGGGGCTTGCTGATTCAGCTATCCTTTTATTATGTGATATCCATCCTTTGAAGGTTATCTGCCAGGGCAAGTTGCTACTACTTAAATATTTAAACATTAGCATATTTTAATGGTAAACAGTAAGGTGTGTTCTTGCTTTGCTAATCTTAGCTAACTGCTAGTAGGGCTACCATAAGCTTGGCTAACAGGTATTAGTGCTAAAGAGGTATTATTTACCCCCATGTTCTAGGGAAAACAATGTGTTAGTGCATTTGCAAATGAATTATGGTCAAGTTTTAATTACTGTTGGTAAGACTGCACTGGATGGGCTCAGGTAGGTGAAATCTTGGGATCCAGTATTTATGACTCTGATCTACAGCCGTGTATTGTAAAGCTCATTTATTTGTACAAGACTTGGCTATTACCTAGGGAAGCAGTGACCATTTACCATGCGACCTTAAGGCTATTTATCTTTTCTATATTATATAATATCAGTGTGGAATGCATACCCCATATATCTGCTTCATTTGTACAAGACTTGGCTATTACCAAAGGAAGCAGTGCACATTTACCATGCAACCTTAAGGCCAATTACACTTTCTATATTAGGTATATTCAGAGTGGAATGCATACCCCATATTTCTGTTTCTGTTTTACAAAGATTGACAGCAGTAGTGTAGTTGTCAAAATCCAGAGTTCGTTACTGTCCCAAGTGCAATATGCAAAGAAAAGACATCTATATAGTTTATATTATGGAATGTTGCATTATCATGTTGAAAAAATAAAAAGGAATGCACATAAATATGTTTCATAAAAAGCATAGGGAACAATAAGAAAGCTTAAATTGTAATCCAAAAATGGATACTCACCATTAAATCAGTTTCTCTGGAGTAATGTTCTTGTGACAAGAATTTCCTTATCCATTTGTTGCATTCTACATTTAATGATAAGAAACTGCTCTTTCTCATCTTTCATTCTCTGCAGTTTATCCCTTTGCGACTCATCTTTCATAGTACCGTCATTGTTCTATGATACTACATCACCATTTGCCTCTTCAAGCTAATGCACAAAACTGCTATTCATGATGTAAAGTTCATACTGCCACACAGAATTCTTGGCATCACATGCATTCATACATACACTGATGCTCACTGTGCATGCCATACTCCTACTCGACCACACTCATGGACACACTCAGCAATCAACTGCACCAACCCCACATGCACATATACACACACAGACACTCCCAATCCCATAATACCCCCCTTACTGCTATCATCCATACAAGCAGCCACACACGCACACACGCACACACACACACACACACACACACACACACACACACACACACACACACACACACACAGACACACACACACACACACACACACACACACACACACACACACACACACACACACACATACACACACACACACACACACACACACACACACACACACACACACACACACACACACACACACACACACACACAGTAATTGGACACCATTCATAACCCTGCATACATGCAGATATATTACCACATATATGCACACTCTCACATACACCACTACTTCTCTGTTAAACACCCTGACAAAGCAGTTTTCCCCATTGAAAGTAATGGGAGAACATGGCATTTGGCTGTGTTAATTTTTCACAGCTGGCAATGCTAATTTTTGCAGCCAACAATTCTCTAAATAGCTTGACTGTGTAAATCTCTTCCTGTTGGCATTCCATGGGGAAAGCACATGGATAATTAAAGGAAAAAAACAGGATATCCTTATAAGTAAAGATCAACTAATAACACAAGTCAGCAATGAAATAATAATATTAGATGACCACCATGGCTGTAAAAACAATTAAAATTTTAATAAAACAATAAACAAAATCAGTAAAACCCAAGTGAGGTTTTCATGGCCAACAGTGCCGTTTCTTCAGACCTATAAAGCACAAAGCAAACACTGTCAATTTAAAATAAAGCACAACAAATTACATCAGTGGGGAATGTCCCATGACCTCAACACTGGCTTTAAAGAGGCATGCTTATTCAAGCCAGGGGTCTTATTCCCCTGTAACTTCAAAATTCATCCCAACTCGCAATACTTCATTGTGTTGTTCAAATCACCACCCCTAATATTCACATTCACAATCTCAAGTACCAAAAACTTGATCCAGTGTTCTTTTCCACAATTAATAACATGTTTAGCCAAAGCATTGGTCATTTTTCAGTTTTCAGATGTCTCCATTATGTGCCATTATTCTGTCCTTCTGAAATCAGTTCACCATTCCTATATAGAAAGCCTCCCAGACCATACACCATGCATAATATACAAGATGTCTGCTCTTGCAATCCCTTCCTGTTGCCATTCCATAGGGAAAGCACATGGCTAATTAATATTAGCACTCCCCCAGAGTGCCTCATTAGCATATAATGAAACTGTGGAGAGGCTCAACATGATAATTCTAATCATGGCAGGGCTTACTGTTGGCAGAAGCCATTTCTGAATCCTAGTCACAGTTTTAATATATTCCTCTGGCAGATCTTCAGAGATATCTTCTTTAGTTCTGATTTGCCTTAATATTTTTCCTTCATCCTCTTTTTTTCCTGTTTGTCCATTTTTCTTTCATTTTCTAGAGTTCCATTTCCAGTAGACTCATCTTCTGTATGCATTATGCCAACTGTTTCTCTGTGGGCCTTCATCTCAACTTACTATTAGCCGTATAGTCTTCAAGATTTGTTAATGTAGTTCACTGTGCAGCCACTGTTTGATAAAGTCAGCATCTTGTAGCAGCCCTCAGAACACTGCCAACATTCTGCTGTGCTTTTCTTCAACATTTCCCTGTTTTGCTGAATGCAGCTGCTCTTCTTCTCTTTAAAGGTCAGATAATCCAACACAAAGAAACAAATGAATAAATATCAGATTTTTTTTAATTATGGCAAATTTTGGAGCATTTACATAAAGCTTAATTTATATGAATAATGCTGAATGAGAGAGGGGTGAGTAATGCAGGTATAATGCCACATTTAAACAATACTGTCAGTATTAAACCTGTATTGATGTTGAAGGTCCAGAAGTTTAGGGCTAACAAACTTGAACATTAAGATTTGAATATTAAAGTGTTTTAGAATTTTTACACTAAGTTCCTAAAAATGGTAGAGTTTTAACAAACAAAATGCAGTGTTTTTCATTGGTAGTCTATGTCACATGATTTTTCTAGCTTGCATTTAAGGGTTAATGTAGGTAATTTTAAATGTTCTGATCAAGTCTTTGTGAATTGTATGTGGCAAAATGCTTAACATAAACACAAGAGAAACATATTTCCAGTGGCTCCTTGAGAAATGTATGAGACAAAAGTGATAAACATATTTCCAGTGACTCCTTTTATATTTCTTTTCATCAATGACTTTATCCCACTCTTGTCAGAGATAACAGTGCCACTCAGAAAGTTGAGTGGTTGCTGAGATATTGTAAGCTGTTTACAACATATTACAAACTTGGTAGTTACTGTGTTTACTGTGATCTATAAAACCTACTTTAAGATCTAGACTCTGGAATAGACTGCCCATACATGTCAAGTGTAGCGCCTCCTTGGCCCTCTTCAAAAGGAACCTTGACGATTGGATGGGAGAAAGGAAATTCACCCCGGGGATCACATCAGCTAGACAGGGGACCAGGGAAGTAAATTGTGTGGGAAGAAATAGCCTGGGAATTGTTATGGCTCAGCTTATATAGGCCCTAGGGCTGATAGCCTAGTACCAACCTATGAACCTAGAACCTAAAGAATACTACCAATATAAAAATAGTTTGGGCTGAAAGGTTTGAGATGTACACTTGTTTGTAACCTCTGTGGTTCTAGAGATATGAACATTTGTCTGAATGTGAAGAAATAATTTTATTCTACCAAAAAGATTAGGATCCACCCATTGAAAGTTAAAGTGAAAATGTTCAGTGGTCAATTGAGGGGAATGAGTTAATGCTATCTTCCACTGGGGTTTCACTTTGAAGCTTGTTAGTTATTCTCTTGTTCTCCATTCCCTGCTAGGATAGTTAAACAAGAAAAAAAGATGACAAGAAGAGTTACAGTAAAGGTTCTTAAAAACCAGGGAAGGGAGCAGGTGAGTTTTAACCACTTATGCAGCCTTCTTTTTCAATACAGCTCGAGTGAAAGTTGTTTACTGGTAGTTTTACTTCTTTATCTCAGATAATATATTTCTTTCTTGCAGAGCAGGTTCTAATAGAATGTATAATTCCTTGCTTTTTCAATCAGGAGACTATTTATACAGTTTTATCATCACATAATGTGGTGACACCTGCTGCTTGTCTTAGTCTGGTCTGTAATGCCAAAGTAGCTAGTGTCGCTCATCTTGTATATTCAATAAGATGGTGAGGTTGGGTATTCATAGTTTATTACACACAATCACATCAGAATGGAGAACAGTAACATTAAACTAAACCAACTGACTGCTACACACATGCATGCTAGTTACACCTCAGCTGTTCACTACAAAATGGCACTCTTGCTTACACGTGCTCAGTACTTATATGCACATGCTCATTGACTGGAATAGCCCTTAAAGGAACAGACACACTCTGATCTACATCCTCCCTCTTTGACTAGCTGGTCATGCAAATAACAATGACAATCATATGATCATGCAAATTATACAGATATATATAAATAACATTCCTGTCCTGATTGCTGTGTATTTGAGAGTAGGTCTTGAGATACTACCTAACCTAGTCATGTAACAATTAGAAATGGATTTAGCAACAGGGACAGTTACTTGGGAGAGTTCTTTTTGAGGACTTTCAGGGATACTTTCAGGAACAGGAATAGGTGATGAAACGTTCTCTGGAACAGGAACATTACACAAATCACTTTGAGAATTCGAGACTCTGTTACAAGCAAAATGGTGGAACAGTTGCTCAGACTTCAGTAACAAATATTTCCAATTCCACCTGAATTCCATGCCTTGTGACTCAATGATGTACAATTTTGGAACACTTTTGGACCTTTCATGATGATACCATCTTCCATCAAAATCTCATTTCTGTAAGGAAAATACTGTTGCACATCAGGTGGCAAAAAAGATTGCTTTGACGGGCATCCTCAGCTGATAAAATGGTTGAGCTTCTGAAGAATTGCATCTAAACCTCTTGGAGTTCTAAGCTCATCGAGACGTGGAAGAAAAATTTCTCACTTCTATGACTTCAAAATCAGGTTTCTCATTTTCATGCTGTTCATTGTTTTTTTTTTCTGGGCAATCAGGATAAAGTATCAATGAGATAAAAAAGATTGCCTTTTGTGTAAACCAAGTGAAAATTGTACTTTTTCAGGCTCAATTTGAATAGATCAGCTATAAATATAATCATGGAACTTGCAACATACAAACAAAATTGATAAGAGCTCTTTCCATCTGAGCATACTGCATCTTGGTTTGGGTTTGGGGTCCGGATGCACAGGCTACTGGTCTACCCTCTTGAAGAATAATTGCACCAAAACCAAACTTTGAAGCATGACAGGAAAGAGTTACTGGTTTGTGAACATCATAATATCTTAAAGTGGGTGGACTGCAATTCACTGTTTCAGGACATCAAATGCTCTATGGTGTTGTTCCAACCAGGATCAAGTTACATCTTTATGTGTCAGCTCTCTTAGCAGTGCTGAAAGTCAGTCAAATCTGGAATGAACTTGCCCAAATAGTTGACCATGTCAACAAAACATTGTCAGAAAGTGACACTGTCTGGAGCTGACATCTCAAGAACTGCAGCTTGCATGAAAGGATCTGATTGTAAACCTAAACTAGTAGACAAACGACTCACATAAGTAACTTCTTGTAGCCTGAATTTATGTTGCAGAGGATACAGCTTAAGATTCACCTCACAAGCACATTCCGGAACTTTCCTGAGGTTTTTATCGTGTTCACATTCACCATTGCCTCCTACAAAAATATCATCTACTATAATACCACATGGACAGCCAGAAAAAAATGTGCTCCATCGCATGCTGAAAGATTTTATTGGCAGAATTTATCCCAAATGGCATTCTCACAAATCTGTACCTTCCACAACTTTGACTGTATGCATTGGATGGTGAGGTAGTTTCAGTGTTTTGTTCAAATCTCTTGGACCAATGCATATTCTAATATCATCTTAGCTTTTCTTATTAGCTACCACCATGGAGGAAACCTATTCAGTTGGTTCTTCTACTGGGCAAATTATTCCTAGATTCACCATTCTGTCTAGCTCAGCTTTGAATCTGCCTTGCAAGGCTACCGGAACTTTCCTTGCTGATCTGATGACTGAGCTTATGTCAAGCTCTAACTTCATGGAGTACACAACTGGGAGTTTAGCTAACTTATCCAAAAAAGATCAGCATGTTCAGAAAAATAGTTTGTATAAAATTTTCATTGTTGTACAAGCTTACATGGTAGACTTCTACATTAAGTGAAAGCAGTCCCATTTTCACACTGTCTCTGAGGCCTAACAATGGCTGTATGTGTCTTTTGACTACATAAAATTGCAAGCCATAGCTGTTCCCAACAGAGTGACAAAAAAGCACTACTGAGCCTTTGGTTTGAATTTCTTCACCAGCATAAGCAACAGGCTTCACAGACTTTGCCAGATCAAGCTTTTCACAGCTCTTATTTTGTCAAGCACTTCTGCTGACATAACATTGCATGTTGAACCAGTATCAACTTTGAGCTCTAATTGTCTCCCATCAATCAGAACAGTAAGAATGATTCATTCTTTGCCTGCAAATCTGCATTGACTGTTTCACCAAGCACAAACACACCATCAACAGAAAAAGTAGGGTTGCAGGTTTCTAGTTGATCCACTTGCCTCTTTAAATGTTTTCTTTAATAAAAGAATGTGCCGCTTTTGATTTACAAAATCTTTTGAAATGATTTCACTTATTACATGTGTGGCACTGCAATAGTTGACTATGAGGCTTGTCATAGGTTTTGCTGAATCATCCCTCTACTTCACTGAGCATGCTCTGGATTTTGATGGAGCTGAACTCGAACTTGCTACAAAGGCTCAGGGTAGCGCCACAGATTTAGGCCTGTATCTTTTAACCACATGCTGCATACTATCCAAATTAGCACTGGAAGCCACTGGATGCATGTTTTTCTCATTTGTAAGCATATTTGTGTGCTTTTCTGTGAGCTCATATATCTGACAAATTTTATGGCATTATTCAAAATTAAATAACTGTTGCAAAGCAAAATATTTCTCACTGCATCATCTTTAATACCACACTCATGCCTGTCTTTTATCAACTCATCTCTTAGATCACAAAATCTGCATGTTTTTGCCTTGTTTTTCAAGTCAGTTATATATGCTTCAAAAGTTTCACCAGGCTTTTGATCTGTTGTGGAAAATATGTGCATTTCAATTGTAATTTTCATTTTGGGTTACACATTTCTCTAACTTTATGTTTTAAGCAGTCAGGGTCTTTCCATGTTTCAGCCAGTACCACTTTATGGTGTTTTTCCTGCTCCCTTGCATACACAGCTGGGGCATACAAAAATGAATGCACCCTTTCAATGGCTTCTGAAAAAGCTAAATTAAGCATAATACCTTTGTACATGTGTCTTTATCAGAAAAAGCAGCCTGTATGAAAATATCATACTCTTGCTCAAACACTCTAATTTTCAGCAATATTATTATCAAATACAAGTGGAGCAGGTCTGCAAAATCCTTCTGTCATTCCAGCAAAATGTCCTTGTAAGTATGTTCAGATGCGCGCACACACACACACACACACACACACACACACACACACACACACACACACACACACACACACACACACACACACACACGTAGTAACACTTATTATAATATCCAGAGTATATAAATATGTATTTTTCCAACATTTTATTATGGATTTCATAGTATAACCACATAAAATAGAGGGTGGAAGTGTATATTAATATACATATTCCAACGTATGAGAGTATATACATGTATATAAATATATATTTATATGTGTATACACAAATATATCTTTTCTTATATAAAGTTGGGAATTTCTATTTCTGGTTACATAGTGATATGTGCCTGTATAGGGGGGAGTGTTTATATGTTTATTTATGTTTTTATATGTTTATTCATGAATTTACTGTAAAAATTGGGGGATCAGTGTTTAGTATTAAGTGTCTGCACCTTTAAATATTTGCTGCTTGTTGTTGTATGTTCTTGTATTTAAATCTGGGTTTCTGCCTTTTAAATTACACACTGATGACACTTTAGGCGAAACCAGTCACCAGTCTGTGTAACATGGTGCAGGCTGTGCTTGAATAAACTTCTTTTTCAGCAGCTATTCATCTTGAATTTGTTATAGAGTGCTGAAGATTTGTTGGGCATACGTATATATATATATATATATATATATATATATATGGATCCACTTTGTAATTTCTAAAGCCCAAAATCTCAAGTTTAAAAATACCGATCCTAGAAACTCAAGATATTTGAATCTTGAAATTACAAAGTAAAAAAAAAACAATGAAAATACTAAAAATTGTTTGGGGGCAAGCCCCCCTGCACCCCCCACACTCACTGCAACTTCAATAGACCATCTCCAAGATCACGCTACAGTGGAGAGAATGGTAAGCATAATGGGAGCATTACCATTCTCTTCACTGTAGCACAATCTCAGAGATGGTATATTTAAGTTGCAGTGTGCAAGGGGCTCTGCAAAAACATTGTTTTAGTTAGTTTTTTTTTTTGCACCACTTTGTAGTTTCAAGATTCCAAAATCTCGATGTTTTGAGTTCAATGTATCAAAATTCGAGATTTTGGGCTTTCAAAATTACAAAGTGGACCTATATATATATATATATATATATATAGATATATATATATATATATATATATATATATATATATACATATATATATATATATATATATATATATATATGTGTGTGTGTGTGTGTATATATATATATATATATATATATATATATATATAATATAAAGTACTTGGAAAAAAAGATTCAACCGCACCATAAACACTTTGAAATGACCGTATTCTGTGACATAACTGTACTGTAATACTACATAAAAAGGGAGAAAAATCCACTGTAAACCATGTAGCTCCAAACTGATGTCAAATACTTTAATATGCAACTTTATAGTTTCACTTAAAAGCTTTCCCAGGAACATAAACATTTAAAACAATTACTAAAGCCATGTAAATAGATAAAAGTCACATGATACAATTACATCCTCTGATGTAATTCTGTCAAATAGGACTTTAAAGATACAAATTCATTTAAACCTGACAATATGTGAGCCATAAGTCACAAAATCCATCTATAGTCCACTAATTCAGTATGTTGAACACTATCACCACCATGTAGGGATTCATTATCTTGAAATAAAATCATAAATTTAAAATAATGTGTGTGTTACCTGTATTATAAATATGCCTATATAATGCATTTGTGTTGTTTCCTATTCATTTCAGAGAGATGACTACTAATACAATCTTTCAACCTTCTGTTGGTTTGCACACTTTGGATATCTCGGATAGCTTTAGTCAATATGAAAAAGAAGCACACAGAGAAAAAATATGTCTGCTTTCTCTTTTTTTTTTGTACATTTTATGCAATTCAAACGTTATTTCAAGCATTGTAAGTATTTTGAATATTTTTTATCAGTATATTGTAGTTTCAAACATTTTGTTTAATTAGAAAGTCATTTTGAATGGTTTTAATGCTTTGTTTTACATTCATCGAGTTAAAAAAATCATTTAAATAAGTTTTAGTGCCTGGATTTGTCTTTCTGACCTGTTTGTGAGCTGTTTGAGCAGGAATAATCCACTCCTGTATATTCCTCCAACTGTAACTGCCTGCCTCATGGTCTTGAAGAAGATGTTTTACTTCGGACCTCTTTCTGGTACCACATCATTTTAAACATGCTGCTTCTGACACCATGTTGTTCATCTTGTGTATATTCAATAACATGATGAGGCTGGGTATTCATTTATATAGTTTATTGCACACAAACACATCAGGATGAAGAAAGGTAACATTAAACTAAACTAAATAACTGACTACTACACACATGCATGCTTACATTTCGGCTACTCACTACAAAATGGTACTCTTGCTTGCACATGCTCAGTACTTATATGAACATGCTCACTGACTGAAATAGCTCTTAAGGGAACATACACCCTCTGATCTACAGTTAGGTTCAAGCAAGGGAATATTTTATTTATTTATTATATTATAATGCAGAGAATGCCTGTACCTTGTGTGACACCCCTGCACTGGCCCAGTAATCAAGGAGAGTCAATCCTCACCACTAATACCAGTGAGGGACGTGCACACTGGGAGGATGACAAGTACACACACAGTAAAGTACAATTTCCCTTAAGAGCATACTGAGATCACAGTCAGTCTGAGGGTGGTCTCTCCCTTTCTCTCCAGATACCCAATAAGACTCCCCTCTGGCACAGCTATAGGGTTAAGACCTCAGCCGAGCAGTCAAGCCAAAACCTCCAGCACCCTCTCTGTCCAACCAGTGCTTCATGTCCCTGCCAAAGTAGTTCACACACACACACACACACACACACACACACACACACACACACACACACACACACACACACACACACACACACACACACACACACACACACACACACACACACACACTCTTTGAGATTTGATTTATATACAAACACACTGACACTCCTTGGGAAGGCAGGCAGAGGTTCACTAGCTATGCCCCCTTCTGCCCAGACTATATGGTAGTACCAGCTACTTATCAGCTTCTATAAGGCCTTTACAAAGGGTGACCAATTCTAGTGTGTAATGTTACTATTATCCAAATTGTAAGTGTGTCCAAGACTAAGGCTATTTAGGAGTGGCTTATACAGTGTCACAATATGCATGCAAGTACTCTAAAAGCTTAAATATCTCTAAACGAAACCAGCCACAATTAAAAGGTTTAAATATATTTAATAATAAATACTAAAATAACAAGACAATACTCAATAACTTAATACAGTGATAGAGTTCAGCATCACAGGAAATACTTTAAAACAACATTGCAGGACAGTCTCACATAAATACAGAAAACATCTAAACTAATCTTACTAAGTTCCTATCTATCTCTAAGTGAAATCACTGTAATGTAGTACTTACTATTAGCAAGGCAAATACAAGTGCTGAATGGAAGTTTCTAGGTCCAGAGACAAATACAAAATGCCCAGACTTTCTCTCTGAGATAGTTCTTAAATTAATAATACACATTACTGCTGGGTTAGCTAGATGGCATCACTATTTAATGCCTGCCTCTAGTTCCCAGACCAAACAGATACTAACATAATTTAACATGTCCCTATGAAAAATGCTTATCTTTTAGAAGCTGACACTTATCTCTTAGAAGCTTGCTTGAAACTGGAAGTTGTAAAACAATTAACACTTTTACATTTTAAGCCTAGTTATTATTTATGTCTTAAGACAATAGAAAGAAACTCTAGCTGTAGACATTCTGTCTTCTATCTGTGGTAAACACAATTGTAAAGCTCTTTACTTATTTTCTCAGTGTTTGCAAGTTAACTCTATATGTCCCAGTTTCTACTATGAAAACATACATTTGCACAGGCATATATTCCTTATACATTTCTGCTCTTTTCCAGCAGGGTGCAGTGTGGTTACATTTTTGAAGCTCAGCACATAACATACAGGTTAATTAAATTTGTACATAAGCCTATGGATCATATTAATATTTACAATGACATAGAATTATTTACAAAATTCTAGCTAGCTGGGCTGGCAGCCTTCACACCCCCCCACCATGAGAACTCAAGCTAGTTTCCCAAGTGACTCTTGAGAAACATTACTTGAGAGGGTTGAGTCTATCTGGGAATACTTTACCCCATCCTGGTCATGAGAGCCCATCTGCATTGGCATTGCTAACACCACTGCACTGCTGCACTGACATATGTGCTTGCAATCCTAGGCTCCACCTTAGTAACTTGGCATTTTGCTGGCTGGCTCAATGTAGCCATGTTAAAGGATTGTGGTCTGTAACTACAGTGAATTTCTTTCCATACAGATAAAGCTGAAGTTTCTGCAGTGCCCACACTATTGCTAGACATTCCTTTTCTACAGGTGCATAGCATTCATCCCTGGCTTGGAGCCTACGACTGAAATAAACCACTGGATACTCTTCTCCCTCTGAAGAAATCTGGCTAAGTACAGCTCGCACCCCATGGTTCAAAGCCTCTACCTGCACAACAAATTCTTTGCTGTCATCTGGCCTGGCTAACACAGGGGGTCCTCCCAAAGCTTCATTAAACTTCTGGAATGCCTGCTCACATGTTCACATGCTCACATGCTGGGGTCCACACTACCTTATTTGGCCTGTTTTTCCTTGTCAGGTCTGTGAAGAGAGCAGCTATGGTATTATAACTGCTGCACCAGGTGGATGCATCCTGTTTTCCAAGTGAACATGCCCCAAAACTCCTGTAACACTACTTGGATTTATCGAACCAGTTAGGAGATAGTTGCTGGAACACTGCTACCCCTTCCACTGAGGTGTCAGTCTGAGCCTCACTGAGGAGATCTGTCACCATATCTCCATCAGACTCCTCCTGCAATCCACTGCAAATACTCAGCACAAGGGCCTCCCTATCATGGTAAGGTTTCATCATGTTAACATGGTACATTTTGTGCCTCTCCCTCCTGCCTAGCAATTCTACCATGTAATTAAACTCACTGACCTTCTGCTGCCCTACAGCATACTCTCTAGCTCGGGCATTCCTGTCATACAAGACTTTTTTCTGCTGTTGGGCTTTTGCCAGGTTCTCCTGGGCCATGCCTGTGAGTTCCCTGATCTTTGTCCTGAGGTTTAGGACATATGCCACAACAGACTCCTTGTGGGATTCACACTCACCCTCCCATTCATCTCAAATTAAATCGAGAGGTCCCCTCACCCTATGCCCATGCAACAACACAAAGGATGAAAAAAACTGTGGTTTCCTGGGGAACCTCTCTGTAAGCAAACAACATATGGGGCAAATATTTGTCCCAATCCCTCTTAAACTGGTCTGCAAATGCTCGTAGCATGGTCTTGAGTGTAGTGTTTAACCTCTCAACAAGACCATTAGTCTGAGGATGATAGGGGCTGGTCTTTAGGTGCTTCACCCTATAGTACTTCCACAGACAAGTCAGCAGGTCTGACATGAAATTGGCACCTCTGTCAATCAGTATTTCTTTTGGGGAACCTACCCTGCTGAAAATCTCTAACAAAGCAGTTGCCACCTTTTCTGTCATGATGGAGGACAGAACCACTGCCTCAGGGTATCTGGTAGCATAATCTACTGCCACTAGGATATACGTTTTCCCTGTGGAACCTGGGGTACTCAGAGGCCCCACAATATCCATAGCTACCCTCTGAAATGGTTCCACAATCACAGGTAAAGGCATCAAAGGAGCTTTCACCTTGTCTCCTGCCTTGCTTATCTTTTGGCACTGTTCACAGGTCCTGCAGTACCCTGTTACATCTCTGGAAATCCCAGCTCAATAGAAGTTCCACATAATACGTCTCTTTGTACATGTTATGCCTATATGACCTGCAAAGGGAATATCATGGGCTATGGCTAGGAGTGACAGACGGTAGGCTCTGGGCACTACAAACTGCTGTATTCTCTCACACTCTAGCCCTCCCTCAGGGGTCCATTGTCTATACAGTAATCTTTTGTCCCAGTATACAGATTCCCCCTTCCCTTGAGAATCAGGTGCCTCACTAGCTACCTCCATCAGGCCTTATAATGCAGGGTCTGAGAGCTGAGCCTGTCTCAACTCTCTCTTTGTAACCCTTCCCAGCTTCCCTTCTACAGAAAGTCTGGTACCTTCTGATAGTAGTGCCTCACTGTCAGCCTGGGTACTACTACTGACCTCTGCACTTGCAGTTGCTCCGTCCAAGGGAACATCAGTACTCACAAGCAGCTGTGGCTCACTTTCAGTCTCATTGCTACAGGGTAGCTTCCTCTCTGAAGTAACCACCTCACAACGTGTAAAGAGACAGTGTAAAGACTCCTGATGACACTATACATTCGGATTTGTTATTTGAACTCAAACAAAATGACTATTTCATTATTTTTAAAAGGGTGGATAATATTTGTGATCTTAAATGGAAAAAGGACAATAAATTAAAGAGAGATGAGAATGACTATGCCCAACAGAAAGCCTACCCCCACACCCCTTGGGACAATATAGACAGACATTTTACACAAATAATTCTGTCAATGATAATCTGCATGTCCCCGATGTAAACAGGGATGATAATTTCGATGAATTTCACCCTGACCCTTTAGAGTATCCCCCTCTGAGGAGGTCCGAGCGACTGAGGAACCAGAGGGGGGGCGGTACGGGTTATTACAACTGGAATCACAGGGGGAGGGGGAAAATGTATTGAATGTATTAAATTAATTAAATGTATCAAATGTTTTAATATATCAAATGTATCTAATGACTTGGATAGTTCTACGACATTTGACCTTAACCTCATGACCCCAAACTTAATTCCTGATGCACTTTTCGTATGTAATGACACAGTGATTGAGGGCTTTCATGACACATGCAACATTTTAAAAAATACCTGTGGTGATTTTAGTATTTATAATTATACTGACTCTATTTTTGACCAGAAATTGGCAGATGTATTTGATAAAGGGCTTTCTTTTGTCCCATGTAGAAATGCAATACTTGATGAAATATTAATTAATTTAAAGCTTTATACAAGGAAGTTAAACTTACAGTTTTTATCTAAGGGAATGTCTTTTAATTCTATAGATCATGAACTGTGTACAAAAAATAGTTTATTTAACCCCCCCTTGAACCCTTTGATACAAACATTTGAGAGAATGTGTGAGCATGACATACGTAAGCTCCTTAAAAACAAGAGAAAGTATTCAGATTTGGACAATAATTTAACTTTATATGACAGTAAACCAGTCAGAGATGTATGCAACAATAGGGCAATCAGAGTCATGAAACCTGACAAAGGGGGTGGTTTGGCCATCATGAATACTAATTCCTATGTAGAAAAAAATGTTTGGTATATTTTATACTGATGTATATTGTGAGATTAGTTTGAATGAGAAAAACATATTGTATAGGAAAGTTAATGTAATTCTAGATGAATTATTGTTAAACAGGTAAATTAGTTTAGATGACTATAATTTTATGGCAGTCAAGTCCCCAAAAATTCCTACTATTTTTGGCATACCAAAGCTACATAAGGATATAAGTAACCCACCACCTTAGGCCTATTGTTGATGCAAAGGCATCTAAAACATATTTTATTGCCAAATTTATAGACACTCAACTAAAATCAACATTAAACAATTGTGGTTGGGTTTTAAAGGATTCATGGGACTTTCTAAAGAAAATAAATAAGGATATGTATGACGACGGTCTCATTTTTGTGACAATTGATGTTAGGGATTTGTTCTCTGTTATCCCACATGAACTGGGTGTGGAGTGGTTTTACCTATTTTTATGTAGATATACCAATATCAAACATGAGCTTGTTAGGACTATTAGAACCTTAATGGAATTGGTTCTAGACACCAATGTCATAGTATTTGAAGCCCAGCTCTTCAAACAATGCAAGGGCGTAGCAATGGGGGCTATATGTGCCCCTATATTTGCAAATATTGTTCTGGCCTTTTGGGAGCTAGAATTAATTTTTAATAGCCAATATGCTCAGTATTGGAAGTATTATAGCAGATATTTGGATGACATCATTATCCTGTGGCATGGTAGTATGGAAGAGCTTAATAGCTTTTTGTCCTATATAAAGTAAAGTACAGATTTTTTAGATTTTATGTATACAGTAGGGAAAGATGCAATAGATTATTTGGATATTACCATCAAGAAAAATGAGTATAAAAAAGACTTTACAACAACACTATTTAGAAAACCTACTTACTCTAATACCCTCCTGCACTTCAACAGTTTCCACCCACTACATCAGAAGAAATGCTTGGTAAAGGGCCAAGCTGTTTGTTTGGCCCATATGACTTCTGAATGGGAGGATTTCTTACAGCAAATTGAAGTATTGAAGAACATGCTTTTGCAAAGAGGCTATCCTGAACTGTTTTTAAATCCTATTTTAAAGGAAGTTATAGATAAAAGGCATAGGGGGTATTATTTTCCTTTACTTGGTAAAGGTATTATTCAAAATAAAAGTTTACCCAAGGAAGGAATTGACTTTAAAAGGTCAACTATCTTTAAGTTTAACAGACAATTCATTGACATTACCTAGATTATTCAGCACAACTGGAATTTATTTCACACCAGTCAAGATTATCTTGAAATAGTGGGAAAGGCCCCAAAAATTGTCTATCAGAAGGATATTTCTTTCAAAAATATGTTAGAGAGAAACAATATTATTGACACCAAAGTAGGGGGTATGTTGAAATGTGGATTTTGCCTTCAATGTAAACATATCATGGAGTGCACTGAGATTGATATTCCTAATTATGGGAAATATTTCTATAAGAAGAAATTTTGTTGCAGCAGTAAATCTGTAGTTTATCTTGCCCTTTGCCAGTTATGTCCATGTTTTTACATTGGCAAGACTATCAATGCCCTTAGAAGTAGGGTCTATCAGCACTGCTATGACATCAGGAAGCAGGACATTAAAAATGCCTTGGCAGTCCACATTAATAATAATGAGGGACACAATTTTAAGTTCACAGTTTTAGAGCAGGTATCAATGGGGGATGGGGGGTCCAGTTAATGACTTTTTAGAGTTTTATGAATTAAGGTGGCAGATGAGGACTAATGCTACCGAATACCCAGGCCTTAATAGTAACATTTCCATCAGCCCTATACTTAGACTAAGGGCAGAAGGATATATGTGATCAATATGCAGTTCACAACATATATACATTTTTATATTTTTATATATAAGCAAATATTTATATAATTAATATAGAATTTACAATGAAATGTTTCTTGTGAGTTTACATATATATGTTTTAACAGATTTTACATATTATACATCATACATTTTATGTATTTTAATGTATGTATTTATTGTATTTGTGTTTTTAGAGACTACACCTTTAAGCTGATTGCTAATTAAAATTTTTGTAAGCAAGATTGCTATATAAGTTGGGTCAGTCATTTGTAATCATTCTGATGAAGTTTTTTATTTTTAAAAACGAAAGCGCTCAACAAATATTGGTTCGTGGATCCTGGCTTGCTTCTTCTAATACAAGTAACCACCTCACCTATCCTTGCTCCAAGTGTGCAGTCTGTCTGGGTCTCCCCCAGGCTACCAGACCCACAAGCTTGTCTCCAAGCCTGACTGCATGTAACTGCATAAACACATTGTGCTCCATTATCAAAATCATTCCCTATCAGGACATCTGCAGGGATATCCTCAAACACACCTACTTGCCAGCTTCCTTTTCCACCCTCCCAGTCAAGGTGAACCCTAGACAAAGGTATTTGGAATGGGGTCCCTCTTAAAGCTCTGATTGGAGTAGACTGCCCATGCAAGTAGTGTTCCTCTGTAACTATTGCAGGCTTCAAAATGGTTATGTCAGAGGCTGTGTCTCTCTTAGCAATGGTCTCTCTGCCATTCACTAAGATAAGATATAACCTCTTGTGATAGTTTGGTACCCTTGTTGTCTCAAGACAACCTACTGTTGGAATTTTGCCATTTCCACTTACTGGGTCTCTCACCTTTTGTACCCCACCTTGCCTCCATGGACATCTATATGATACATAGCCCCACTGGTTGCATTTAAAACATTTAACCCTAAGTCCTGGATGTGTACCTGGACTAGTGGTTTCCCCTGCTGCTGGCAGATTCTGTTGGGGTAGTCTGGGCTGCCCATCATGGGTTTCTTTAGACCCATGAGCAGCACTGGGTGTCCCTTTCCTGTGCAGGGATGCCCTGCTTGCTATGTATAGGTCTCCTTTCTTCCCCCAACTCATCTACAGTAAGGCCTTGTCTATCAACTAACCAGATTCTCATGTCCTCAGGCAAAGTGCTAAGGGCTTGTTTCCCCACCAAAAGGTCTGCCATCCCATTAAAAGTGGTGACCTGACATCCACTCACCCATACCTTAAAAAATTCTAGCAAACAATTCTTTACAGCATTATAATTTACAAAGTCATGATCAGACAGTTTGGACAGAACATTTACAGATTTACCATGGAGTAAGGGGGTCAAGAACTATAACCAGAGACCTTGGTCAACATTATACCGTTTACATACCCTCTTAAACATATGAATGAAGCTATCAAAATTATCCCCCTCTATAAATTATGGAAGAAATGTACTGACATTTGTTGTTTCTAGGGTTAGGTTACTCCCTTCCCCATTACCTCCATGACTCTGGAAAAGATTCAGCATCTCCTTTTCACATTGTCTCTGCCTCTCCTTCTCCTCAGCTTCCAGGCATAGCAGTTTCTCAATTTCCTCAGTCCCTAGACACCTCAGTCTCTCTGCTGCTTCTATTTCCAAATGCTTGGCCTCCAACTCAAGTCTCTTTACCTCCAGATGGATTTTTAAGTCCTCTGCTGAAAGGTTAAGCTCTCCATTCGCTGAGAGTTGTACATCTCCATGGCCAGTCTGATTGTCCTCCTGGTTGCTATTCTCTGATGCAGCTGTGACTAAAGCTGCAAGCATGTCTGTTGGCATGCACCAGTCATTTAGCCTGGCACATCTCAGCCAACTTGCTCCTTGTCAGCTTGCCATATTCCTCTTTTGACATGCTTGCCTGCTCTCCCTGACTAACTAATCTAAAAAAAAGAAATAAAACAAGTGTGGTATGAACTCTGAATGTTCATTGCATAGCTGATTTAGAGTACAAAAACACCTTCAGCGATCACTGTACACAAGCTACAGGAATTCAGAATCCACACCACTAACAACCAATTAATATAAGATGTGGCTATCCCACCACTGCCAAACAATTAATATGTGATGCCCCTGCACTGGCCCAATAATCACAGAGCCTCAATCCTCAACACTAACACCAGTGAGGGATGTGCACATTGAGAGGATGACAAGAACACACAGAGTAAAATTTCCCTTAAGAGCACACAGAGATCACAGTCAGTCTGGGGCTGGTTTCTCATTCTCTCTCCAGATCCCCAATAAGACTCCCTACTGGCACAGCTATAGGGTTAAGATCTCAGCTGAATGATCAAGCCAAAACCTCCAGCACCCTCTCTGTCCAACCAGTGCTTTGTGTCCCTGCCAAAGTAGCTGGCAAACACACACACACACACACACACACACACACACACACACACACACACACACACACACACACACACACACACACACACACACACACACACACACACACACACACACACACACACACACTTTGAGATTTGATTTATATACAAACACACAGACACTCCTTGGGAAGGCTGGCACAGGTTCACTAGGTATGCCCCCTTCTGTCCAGATTATACAGTAGTACCAGCTGTCACCAACTACTACTATCAGCTACTATAAGGCCCTTAAAAAGGGTGACCAATTCTATTGTGCAATGTTACTATTATCCAAATGGTAAGTGTGTCCAAGACTAAGGCTATTTATGAGTGGCCTATACAGTGTCACCAAATACATGCAAGTACACTAAGAGCTTAAATAGCTCTAAATAAAACCAGCCACAATTAAAAGGTTTAAATATATTTAATAATAAATAATAAAAGAACAAGACAACACTCAATAACTCAATACAGTGAAAATAGAATTCAGCATCACAGGAAATACTTTAAAACAACATTGCAGGACAGTGTCACATAAATACAGAAAACATCTAAACTAATCTTACTAAGTTCCTATCTATCTGTAAGAGAAATCATTGTAATGTAGTACTTACTATTAGCAAGACAAGTGCTGAATTGATGTTTATAGGTCCAGAGACAAATACAAAATGCCCAGACCTTCTCTCTGAGATAATTCTTAAATTAATAATACACATTACTACTGGTTTTGCTAGATGACATCACTATTTGACACCTGCCTCTAGTTCCCAGGCTAAACAGATACCAACTGAATTTACCATGTCTCTATGAAAAATACTTATCTCTTTTAACCGAAGTTCACAGATAGGTTTGCAGAAAGTCTTCTATGTGTTCATTAATGAAAATATTTAGCATACCGAAAGAATTGTTTTTTTTATTTGTCTGTTTCTCTCCTTTTCTGTTTATGATAATTATTGTGCTTTCCTGGGTTTAACTGACTTATTTATATCCCCAGTTTGATGAAAGTAAGATACATGTGCTTTTAAAAGACCAAGGTTCTTATTTAACTACAATCTGTAAAAAAGTACCAGCTCTCATAAATTTACAGAGAGAGTTACTTACCAGTTTCTAGATACCTGTTTTGTTATCTAGCTTTAATAACTAACCTTTTTGAATATAGCTTATTGTGAGATACATATGCAGTCAGTAATCATGAACTTTGGTATACATTTGTTGTTCATATGCATCGTTCTATCTAGGTATACATAGGTATAGCTCTATATGACTAACACACAACCACCCTTAAAATATGTACTCTAAATATGTGAACTCTTTCCATTTTGTTGTGATCACCCTTGCACATGTATTGATACATTTTTATTGTTGACAGCAGTTTTGCATAACAGTATATAGGGGTCTGATGTATTCAAACCTACTTTGTCTGTGCATCTATAGCATTTGCTATTCAACTGTTGCATATTGCTGTGTTGTCTGTGCCATTTATACATATACATGTTTATAGTTGTGCTTAGCATAATATGTATAGAAGTCAGATATTAGTAATTTCTTTATTTGTTATTGCCAGGACTTGCGATACCTGTTTAATGTATAGAGAGAGTTACTTACTAGTTTTTGGATAGTTATTGTGCTCTCTAGTTTAAATCTTAATAGCTTTTACTTAAAATTGTTAATAGTTCCATGTTTTTTATTAATAAATACAGAAAGTGCCAAGTGGAAGGCAGGCAGGCAAAACATGATCACTTCTTCTTAAAAAAATAGGGTACTACAATTGCAACTTATAAATGCATGTTGATATCCCAAAATATATACAAAAAATATATATATATATATATATATATATATATATATATATATATATATATATATATATATATATATATATATATATATATATATATTTTGGGATATCAACATGCATTTATAAGTTGTGATTGTAGTACCCTATTTTTTTACATATATATTTTTAATACATACATCTATTTATTTAGCTTGATTCTACTTATTTCCATTTAACCACTTATTTATTTATTTATTTAAACATTTGCTCATACATTTCTTATGCATTTATACTTTAAATATTTGATTTTGTGAGATAGCAATGAAATAGTATGAAATAATTTTTATGCCATTTTTCTGCTAGTATTTGGATGCATTTATAACTGGTACGCTATTGTTCTGGTTTCGGCACATTGCTGCTTGATTTTAACACTGTCACTTTATGAATGGTCAACTTTGTTAATAGGAAATGATGTCATCTAGGTTCTTGTTTTAAATTTGGTTCTGTTTGTATTAGTTTTATCTGATGAAGTCTCTTTGACTGTCTAAAGTGAGACGAAAGTGCTTATTTTTTATTACTTTTTATTTTAACAATAAACAACTTGGTTTCTCTAAGAAGAAGTGATCGTGTTTTGCCTGCCTGCCTGCCTTCAACCTGGCACTTTCTGGATTTACAGGTTTTGCTTTGCCTTGGCATGTTTTCTATGTTTTTTATTAACTCTATCTGGAAAACATTTTAGACTCATAGTTAAACATAAGCTACCTAAAGGCATTACTATTTTCCTACTCCGGTAACAATACACTAGGTCTTTTGTTTTAAAATTACTCTCTGATTAGGTTGTATGAAAATAATTACTTATAATATACATAATTATCACAAATAGCTTATAAACTTTAATTTCACACATGATATTTCACTACTCAAATCCGTAACAATTCTAAGGAGTAGCCTTTTATTTTTCTCACTTCTTATTACATTCTATACAGTTATTGTAATGGCAGTAGCACATAACAGACATAGATTATTGTTCTTAGGATGGACAAAGGTGGTTTTGAGGAACTTCTCATTGAAGTAGGAATTAAATATTCCATGTTTAGACTTGTAAATAGTTTTAAATGTTTTACAGTTATACTCAGTGTTCGTGTTATGTTCATAACAGAATCTTTACTAACACAATCTATAGGAATGTTTTCATATAAATGTTTGTCCTTAAATGTAAATGGACTCAACAATCCTATAAAGAGAGGAAGCTTAACCAAATATTTGAAAATTAAGAAAGTAGATATTGCATTCTTGCAAAAAACTCATATAATAGAAGAAGATTTGAATAAGATGTCTTTTAATGGCTACTCTATACTTGCAGAATCTCATTTTTGAACCAAAAGAAGAGGCACCATGATATTGTGGAGGAAAACACTACCAGTACCTAAAATAATTGACATGTATTCAGACAAAAATGACATGTTCTGCTTAATTATTCTAGAAATAAATGAAAAACTAATCACATTAGCCAATACTTATTGGATACCCAGTGTCGGTGCTGCAACAGCGAATAAATATCTTGACTTACTTGCAATCAAATCTAAGGGAGAAATAATATATGCAGGTGATTTTAACTGTATTCTCTCCAGAAGTGACACTACTAAATGTGATAAGGTTAAGATATCTACACCTGCTAAAAGATTGAACAACTTCATCAATAATTCAAATATAAGAGATATTTATGAAAAAATAGAAACAAAATCCCTAAAATAAACATATTACTCATACATATTCAATACACAAGCTACCATCGATAAGGTATTGGTTACAGATTATTTATTCTCAAAAATTCAGGAAGTTTTCATTAGCTCCTCTCCAATGTCCGAACACAACGCTATTTTCTTTAAAATCCACATGAAATCTAGTCATCTTGTATATTGGCAAAGAATACCAGCATACATTGTTAAGATAATTGGGTTTAAGGAATGGTTACTGAAAGAAATCAAAATATTTCTAGACATAAATGACAATGATAGTACTTCTAAAGTTATTGTCTGGGATATGCTGAAATCTTACATTTTTGGTAAAATCAAAGCCTGGTACCTAAACAAGCAAAAGGAATGACATAGTATGCTATGGAGAATAATACAATCAAAATTTGATAAAATAAAAAGAAATCTAAATAATGAATACATAAACACAAATACAGAACTGAAACAATTAAACCTTGATTACATGGAAATTCTTAATCACAAAGTAGCAATAAATTTAGAAAGAATCAAATTACAGTCTTACTCTGTTAACCCAAAATACATGCATAGATTAGCTGTGAAATCAAAAAACTTAACCAATGTTAATCATATAAGGAAAAGTATTAATAAAACTAAAAATAAAAATAAAATTGTAACAGATTTAGAAGATATTCTTGAGACTTTCAGAAAACATCACAAAATAATAAATAACACAAATCCAAATATTAATAACAATGTCCCAAAAGATAACTTCTTAAATGAGAACACAAGCAACAAACTATCAATAGAACAGAATACCAAACTTCTCAAACCAATAACATTAAGTGAACTAAAAGAGAGGATTCAAAGCCTTAAGAACAATAAAGCCCCAGGATTAGATGGATTAATAGGAGAAATTTATAAAGTACTCACAGACGATACATTAAAGATACTTTTACAAGCTTTTGAGGAATTCAGAAAAAAGACAAGCTCATTCCCTTCCTGGAAATATGCCATGATTTCCCCTATCCTAAAACAGGACAAACCCCCCAAAATAGTAACTTTGTATCATCCCATTTCACTATTAAATGTGGACTATAACATTCTTACATCAATATTAGCTAACAGATTAAATACACTGATGCCTAACTTAATAGGTGATGATCAAACAGGCTTCATCCTCAATAGAAGACTACAAGACAATGTTATCAGGCTCCTTTCCTTAGTAGATCATGCTAACAGGAAAAAAAAGAACTATCAATTATTAGCCTAGACTTAAACAAGGCTTTTGACTCTATAAATTGGTCCTATTTATTTAAAGTATTAGAAGTATATAACTTCTCCCTTAACTTTATCGCTATAATTAACAGATTATATGTTAACTCAATATTGTACATCAGAATTGACACTTTTTTATCAGGTCCATTCAACATCCTAAAAGGTAGTAAACAAGGCTGCCCACTCTCCCCTTTATTATTTGCCCTATCAGTAGAACCTCTAGCTAACTTCATAAGAGCAAATTCTAATATAAGGGGATTTTCTGTTAGTCCAAGCTACATTTATAAAATACAACTTTTTGCGGACGATGTCATGCTAACAATTGGAAATATAGATTCCTCTATAGATCATATAACAAAATCCCTGCAAGTTTCAGGCCTAAGCTTTAATCACACCAAAACAGAAATATTATTAATAAATAAAAAAGTAAACACTTTACTAAGAAAATACAACAATTTTAACTGGGAAAATGACACCATTAAGTACTTAGGAATATACATAAAGTCAAACTGGAATAATACTTTAAAAACAAATTACAAATATCTATTATCCACAGTTAAGGAATTTTTAAATAGATGGAATAAAATGTATGTCACAATAGAAGAAAAACTGTCATTAATAAAAATGATTATATAACCCAAACTTTTGTTCTACTTCCAAACTTTAATTGCCTCCCCATCCAAAAAGTTAATGAAGCAACTCAATTCTATGTTAATAAATTTCCTATGGTTTCCTCAAAAGCCAAGAATCAGCCATGCTTGGCACTACAGAAGCTGGAAAGATGGGGGAATAGCTTTCCCAAATTTAGAACTTTATGTGGAATTGACCATACTTAATGTGATGAGCCAACAATTAAACTCCAAATATAGTTCTAATTGGAAACATCTCCATGTAAGTATCTTATTATCTGACATAGACATAAATATTGACAATAATATGTTCTCAGAAAATAAAAAAAAAATCTTCCTTGTTGTCAAAGAACATTTCTACAATACCAATAAGAATAAAAAATAATTCTCTTTTCACTAATTATATATTAGATGATTTTTAAAAGATAATAAACAAAAATCATATGAAAAAAGCTTAATATTTTTAATATTTCCCATAGCATACATGAAGACATGTCTGGACTATTTCAATGTATCTAAAATAAAAGTAATGGAAGAAAATGGCTTAGTTTTCTGGCACCAGTTTCTCTGCAATAATAGTATCCATGAAACATGTTCTCTTACGGCCAGGTATAATATAAAGCACAACAACTGGATGAACATACAAATATTTAGGGAATACATAGTTAATGAATTCAAAATATGTCATATCACCAGCACAATACCTTTACCTAAAATACTTTCTCTTCTTTGTGAAATAAACACTTTGCACATTAATAATATTCTATCATTGTCAAGTATATATAAATTTTTAAGAACCAATATGCAAATCCCAGAGGACTCCTTATGGAATTTCACAGAGGGAATAAACACATCCATTTTTTCAGATAGTGATATTAATTAGTACTTAAATCAATTAGTAGCACAACATCATCCCCTTCTTGGAAAATATTCACTTGGAAGTACAACCATATGAGCTTTATTACCTCACATAAGATGGACTTGATATAAAAAAATAATCTTAATAAATGTTGGAGATGTGAGGAAATACTTTTTGCAGATTGGGTACACATTTCTTACATGTAAAATGGTAACTCCATTCTGGACAGAGTTCAGAAATTTCATAAAAGCATTGTGGCCAGACAAGTGTGAAGTATCTGACTCATTTTTACTGTTCAATGCACTGATACCAACACATATCCCCCAAATACAGGTGCACCTTCTTTGGTTCTTGCTTGCAAATGCAAGAAAAATCATTACGTCAAATTGGAAGTACAAAGAAAATCCTATAATTTACAGATTTTTTTGGCTATTAGCTAAACTTGTATGTAATACGAAGTTGCAAACTATTTCTGAAATAGCTACTAAGATAACACATAAAAAATTAACTTGGTTGAAGCTTGAAAAACTACTAGATAAAATGTAATCACAACAATGACATTATGTCTGTTATGAACATTGTAAATAGTTATTGTTCCATGTTATGATGATTTTAAGACATATATTGTGCATATTTACATATCATATTTCTTGTATTATTTTATTATATGAAAATCAATAAAAATGTTTAAAAAAAAATACTTATCTCTTAGAAGCTGACACTTATCTCTTAGAAGCTTGCCTGAAACTGGAAGTCGTAAAACAATTAACACTTTTACATTTTAAACCTAGTAATTTTTTCTGTCTTAAGACAATAGAAAGAAACTCTAGCTGTAGACATTCTGTCTTCTAGCTGCAGTAAACACAACTGTAAAACTCTTTAGTTAGTTTCTCATTGTTTGCAAGTGAATTCTACATGTCCCAATTTCTACTATGAAAACACACATTTGCACAGGCATATAGTCCATATACATTTCTGCTCTTTTCCAGCAGGGTGCACTGTGGTTACATTCTTGAAGCTCAGCACATAACATATAGGTTACTTACATTTGTAGACAAGCCTATGGATCATATTAATATTTACAATGACATAGAATTATTTACAAAATTCTAGCTAGCTGGGCTGGCAACCTTCACACCTTGAATAAGGAATTGGTGTTTCTTATTATTTGTGCAGAAGAGTTTTTGTTTAAAAAAGAGATTAATAAGAGAAAGGAGGTATAAGAGAAGGGTGTGTAGAGAAAGTAAGTGTTTTGTAGCTGAGTAGCTTGGTGAGTTTTGTCTTGCATCTATATGGTAAGAACATATTTAACATGTTAAATAATAATAAAAAGAGGTTATGGTGTGTCTGTGTGTGTGTGTGTGTGTGGGGGGGTCAAGTCCTTGTTCACATCCTCATGCATTGCTTTGGTGGGCATCTTTAAATGTTTTGCTCCAGCTATGCGTTGTGTGGTGGTTTCAGTGTTTGTCTTTGAATGTACAGGTGGTGAGTCTGATACTGAGAAACTTTTTTTTTTAAAACTCTTCTTCTGGGTGTTTCAGAAGTGTCTATTGCTTTGCCTTTCAGATGCTGTGTTCTCTCTTATAACTGGAAGGTCATGAGTTCAAATATATATAATAATACAATAAAGATAATTAGCAATAAGAGAACAGCAGCGCTGTATGCCCATGAACATTTCTGGTATGTCTTGCTCTTCGCCTGCTTGATAGTTGGCAGGTTCACTATTTTTGCAGCAATGGTGAAAAAGTCCATGATGATTATTGGCAGATAAAGTATTAAAAAAGGGAATGAAACAAATATAAATGTTGGAAATCTCAGGTGGTTATTATCAGTGGTGCTTTGCTAATAGATGGAGTAGACTTCACATTGACCATTGTACTACTATGAGATGAAATACTCCACAATTGCAAAAGGTGGGTTGTGAACAGATTTTGTTGAATACTGGGCAGAAAGGTGCCCTTGTGCAGGTCCTCTGGCACATCATTAAATACAGAAATCAATTAAAAAAGAGAATAAATAAATAAAGTTGTGAACACCCAAAAGTTGTTTTGATAGATATTAACTACAAGCTACAATGGACAAGATTTGCTACACCAGTCAGGGGTAACCAATCCCAGGGAAGGCAGAATCTGGTTTAACTGATTGATGATTTATCTATTTATCTTTCCAAAGGTGGACAGTAGATTATTACTGGCTCTACATCTAAGATACCAGCAGAAGTAGTATTTGAACCACCAGCCAATGTGGTGGAGGGCAGCAGATAAGCAAAGAGAATGAGGTTCAGGGAGCACAAGAGATGTCAAAAGTAAGGCCAACTGACCCTAACCAAGTCTTCCACAAAGGTGTGCAGCATTAGCAGGAGTAAAATAATGATGTGCAGGTTTTGGAAGGAGGTGTGAGTCATGATCAGTTAAAGGGGCATATATTGTGGTCATGGAGTGGGAGCAAACCAGACATTCATAATTATGCAACTGTGATGATTGGCAGGAGGGTTTTTATAGTATATGGCTATCATTATAAAAAGAGAACTCACCTTGCACTCCCACTTCTGCCATATTATCTCATTATTTCAGAGGCTTACCACTCTTGGAGGGATATTAGCGTGGTTTCATTCCTACCCAAACTTTTGGGAGCACCATGTAACCAATAAGGACCGAAGGTGAGACGAGAACCATGTAGATACATAGCTGAGGGAGATGGTAGACAAGCTCAGACTTCCTGCTATCCCAACAATGAATGAAGGAAGTAAGGAATAAGTTTAAGCCATGTTAAGCCTTTAATAAGGGTTAGTGTTCCCGGCTATGCTGTCTCTTTAACCAATCTTGTTCCTTTTTGTAGGAAGGGTCACCCGGCTGTTGAATTTTGGTCTAAAGAGAGCTAGCTGACAGGCATGAGGTCAGGCAAAGTGGAATGGCTAATGACAGCTGAGATTCTGAAGCAAGTTATCCAGACCAGTGAAGCAGCACGGGGGGGGGGGGTGTCATGTTTTAACTTTGCTTACAGGTCAGCAATGTAGGTAGCCCTGCCAACTCTCCAATTAAGATTTAGTTACATTCCTTATTGTTGTAAGATTACTCAAATAAAGTGGCCAGGGACCATCTTGTTTTAGACTATGTTGTTGTTTTTCTTTCGGCTTTTCCTGGTAAGGGGTCACCGCAGCGGAACTCCGGTCTACTAATGATTAGCAGTAGATTTTTACAAAACGCCGAGGTGCCAGCTCGATGCCCAACCTTCAACAAAGGCACGCCCATTTATGCACCCATGTCTTTCGAATGCTACCCAACCATGGGGAGGACATGCAGACTCCACACACAAGGCACTCATCTTGTTTTAGACTATACTTTTGTTTTTTCATCAAAGCCTTCAGCTTCCTCACTCTCTCTGTTTGTAAAACTCTATAGGAAAGGAGGACATCAGACCCCCTAATTTGGAAGAATGGTTCGAATCATCCTAATTTTAGATCTGATTTACCCCTGCATAAGATGTCCTTATTTTTCGAAGTATGTCCCTATTTCAGGCATAATTTACTTCTTCACACAATCTTCTGATTGCCCTTCATCACGGGATTTTTGAAGTTGTCTAGTACATGGAAAACTACCCTACTTGACTAACATACTAGTGGCAACATTAATTTAAAGAAGGAGGGCACATACCTTATACTTCTTTTTTTCTGAATATAAAATAAATGACCTTATGTGACAGAACTTTGAAATATACCTCATTAGTTTATACATGTTACACTTTCTCTTTGATAATGTGCTTATATTTTTCCATCATTTTTGTCGCTCTCTCTTTTTAAATGTGCTTCTGAATAGTATCTCTCATTACTAATAGAAGCAGGAAAAGTTGATGCTATTTGGTACTCATAGTTCATGCTGATTAGATGTCACATTGTTGGCTGGATATTCTTACTTTTCAAGGGCCTTTGTTCCTGTTTTCAATGTCTGCAGGTTGATTGGAATGTAGCAGATTCTTCAGAGTTTAATTGGGAAAAAAGGTTTGACACGCAGAATGTTGTATCTTTTTCAGACTCCACACTTTTCGGATTTCATGATATCCCCAGTGGGATTAGGACCATAAAGAATGCAGGGGAGCACAGACTGATTTGGTATTTTTTCAATATGTATTTTTGACATTTATATTTGTATATGTTTATTCTGTGATCACTGGTTCCATTGCTGTACAATGAAATGTATAATGTGAATTTAATTATGGTGTGTCACTTTAAGCAAGGAGTATTTGAAGGTAAAGTGTTTTGGTTGTTTTCATTCACACTGATGACAACAGTGGGTGAAACCAGTCTGTGTATAGCCAGATCATTACTTTCTTTCTAATGCCAGGATGTTCGTTTCACAGTAAAACTATTGAGTGTTTCATTCAACTGTGTTTGGCTCATTTTTTGCCCTGATTGTGTATCAAGGGCAAATTGGATTCATTTCTATACTTGGAGTGCTGGACTGTGTTGGATTTGTGTGTGTGTGTGTGTCTGTGTGTGTGTGTGTGTGTGTGTGTGTATATATATATATATATATATATATATATATATATATATATATATATATATATATATATATATATATATATATATATATATATATATATTTACATATAAACTTATCCCAGTCTGTTAAAGCAGTATTAAAGCACAAATGGTCAGTGGGGGAGTCTGCGTGTACGTAAAACTGGTGTAATAGAGACTACATCATTAATGCCCAGTGCCTTGTCTGCATTAAAGTGTACAATCCATCTTAACTCAGCTAATTCTGTTTAATTCTTAATATCCCCTTTTCTAGACCTCTCTTTAACAATCTCAAGTACTAGAAATCTGGAGACATGATGCATAGCATACAATATAGTGTGCTTTGCCAATGCATTACTTTCTTTATTATTCCTAATATCTGTTAAATGCTCCATTATTTGCTCCCTTAAAGGGCTGTTCATCAGCTTTACATACTATACAGAAACTGTAATATACAACATTCTTTGTAGAACAATCTGCATAAAAATTCTGTCTCAAGACCGTCCCTTTATGTGTATGTAAAAATGATGGTCCTGCATATACAGAACTGCAAGTATTACAGTTCCTGCAGGGATAAGTTCCTTGCCTCTGTGAAGTAACAAATGGTTTACTCTCTTCTGTCCTACAACAAAGCTGTATCTTTATAGACAGATTATTCTTAAAGGAGAACAGTGGAGTATCGCTAACTGTTTCACTTATCTCTTTGAAACCTTTAGTATATTCCAGTTCCTCTTGATAATTTTACAATAGGTATTCACATTACTTGAGAAGGTCATAGGGACTCTAATATTATCTTTCATTGCTAACAGCAGGACCCAACTTCTAATCCACATGTTGTTCTGAGAAATAAAGTCTACCTTTCATCTCTCTTTCATTTAAAAGTAGAGAGATGCAATTATCTATCTCTTTTTTTGAATAACCTCTACCTAAAAAGCCACTCCTGAGGTCACCAAGTGCTTCCATCAAGGACTACTCTTCGTTGTGTAGCCTCATAACCTACTGTATCTGCCCTTTCCAAACATTCCTAGGCACATGCCTGGGATGCATACTACTTTTACAAAGTAACAAATTCTTCTTAGTTGGTTTCCTGTAAATACTAGTTCTCAAAGAACCCACCTCTGTTTTCTTCACTGTCACGTCTAGGAAATTAATCTGCTCTCTAGAAAACTTAAATGTAAATCTAAGAAAGGATGTAGGGCTGCCAAGATACTCAACAAACTCTAACAACAGTTCCTCTGAACCACTCCAGAGAAAAAATATATCATCCATAAATCTTATGTACCAAAGCAAAAAATCTGTGAATCTATTATTGTGCAAAAAACACATCTCCTCCCACTGCAACAGTGTCAGGTTGCTGTACCTATTAACGCAGGCTGTGGCCATAGCCATGCAAATCTTCTGTAAAAATTAACTGTCATTAAATGCAAAGACATTGTTCTCTAAAACAATTTCTAATAAAACACATATAAGATCAATCCTGTTGAATGCTAAACATTTTTTTAGTCACTAAATATTCTCTAATATTTTCTACTCCCCACGTGTTCAGAATTACAGTAAACAGTGACTCAACCTTGAAAGTAACAAACAGGAAATTATCAACAGGCAATTATTTTTCTATGACATAAAATCATGTAAAAATGTTTTTGTGTCCTTCAACACAATCTTATTACCCCTCTAACACAGGGTTAGAGTTTTGTCTATATAAATTGAGAGGGGTTCAGTTGCCCAACCTTTAAATGAAACTACAGGTCTCATAGATGGGTAACATATATTTGTATGCAGTTTTGGTAAACCATATAGTATTGGGACCACAGGATGTGGAACATTGAAGCACTTATACAATTCTTCTGTAATCACGTTAGTCATAAAGAGATCAAGAAATAAAAAAGAGATCTTTACCATGATCCCTACTACAATCCTAGAAAAGATTTGTGTATAGATATCTTCATTTTCTAATATTTGCCAAATTTGCATATAGTAGAAATCTTTGTTATCCCCCTCCTTTATCTGCAGGTCTAAATTCAAGTGCATTCATCCCTTTTAATTCCACTAGTGCTCTTTGTGCATCTAGAGTTAAATTATAAAAGCCTGAATTGGGATTTAGTTTATAAGTACATCTAATATCATTCTCGCAGACTAAAATAAAGGTCTCAGTTACTGGATGCAGTTTAGGAATAAAGGTACTTGGCCTATAGACAACATTACTAGAGTCATTTCCCTGTCCAGGGAATAAAGTTTTCAGAGTTAGATTCCTGGCAAACACTTTAAGGTCCAATAGTATAGGAACCATGTCTGACTTTCTGGCTGGAATAAAAGATAAAACCTTATTAAGTAGTGAAATTTGTGCATCTGTAAGAACAAATGAAGAGATATTCACCAATAACCCATTTACTATCTGCTTCGTGTTTTTGGCACGTTCCATGCTCTTTCTGCTGCTACTCCATTCTGTTGTCTAGTTGTTCTGCCTCCTCTCTTCTAACTCCTCAACCTGTGTCTTTGTTTTATTGGAAGAGTCTGTTCTAACAAAAAATAATTTTGTGTATTCAAAGCTGCAACAGCCCCAAACTCCTCCAAGGGGCTCATGTCCATTTGTAGAGCCTCTTTAACATATTCTGGATGCAGCATGGATGTACGAGGGGATGTGGTAGTACTCACACGTCAGAAGCAGGTTGATCATGTTGTAGATTAACCCTTGGCAATGTGGCTTGTATTTGCACATCAGAAACACACTCATCATGATGTGAATTAGCTCTTGGTGCTGGATCTCTAGATGGAATAGATGTTTGCTCTCTTGGCCAAGAAAACACATCGCTTTTCTGAAAATCAGACATGTCACATTGTACCTTCTTTAATTCAATTCCTTTAGTCTCTTTTCAAAGACCATAATGTTACCATGCATATATCACAGTTTATCACCAATTATTTCCGCAGAGAAATCCTCAAGAATAGTAGCCTGTAAAAGCTTGATTTCTGTCAATAGTTCTTTCTCTTGAGGCTGAAAAAACTTATTAGAAGTTGCATGTATTCCATGCTAGTTCTAAGGTTCAAGGCTTGCTAGTCTCTCAACAAAGCTGGATAAGTGTCCCCATCTGTCGGTATCCTTAGGATCCTTAAGCCGCTACGTACAACTTTATAATGTAAGGATGCTTCCATATGAAATCTTTACCACTGAAGACTAGCCTGAAAATGTGTGACTACCTGGATCATACAAGCCTTACTTATCTTTGCTAGAATGCAGAAATATATTTTCAATGAGCAAGGCTTTTTCATGGCAACCTTTAATGGGCAGAAGGCTAAGTTCAAAATTTCCCACTTCTTTCTCATTATTGGTTTTGCAGCATTAGAGCTGTTGCAGAGAATAATTAAAACAGAAAATGCTCTTTGACAAAATACAAAATTTGAAGGAAGGAGAAATGGACAAGGTGGTTCAGGTTTCTAACATAGGATGTTAATGTGCCAGGTTAACACAGTTGTTGATCACCTGAGATCCTACGTCATACAAGGTGAAGCTATACTGTTATATAGAAGAAATCAATGTCTAGTTCAGATATTGACAGATATGCTTCCACATCAGAAAATAGCTTAGACTGATTAGGACTTTCAAAAGTCATGCTGGAGTTGCCTAAAAAGAGGTTATCTACTATAGTCAATCCTAAAGAAAGTTCCAGTGATCTGACCTATCTTTCAGTGGTACCCCATCCTGTGACGTTTGATGCTGTGTGAGATCAAAGTAAGGAAGCTACTAAGCCAGTTAGTAACTATAAATATTAGTCAAGGCTTGAACACCTTATTAAAAATAGTCTCAGATACTCATACTGTCAATAGTTTATAAAAGGATTCCGTGCAGGAGATCATGTATGCTTATGTGTGCCACACGGCACAGATTTAATTTTGGATGAGTTATCATTTAGTTGTTTGTACAAATTTGTTTATAATTCTAGAGAGGGATCATAGCTTAAGTATAACGGGGATAGCACAAACATAGTATGTGAGCACGTTCTGCTTTTAAGATAAGCAGCAAGTTGTGATGTGAATCATGCAATCTGAGTTAAATCTTCAGTCAACAAGAGCTGAAGTGAAAGATCCATCATAATGACCTTGCACAGATCCATTTTGGTTATTTTTAAAGTGATATGTCACACTTTCCTTAGCAAATGGAAATAATCAAATTTTACTTATGGGAATAACTTCCTTACAATATACCATATCAACTTGTACAATGTTTGATGCAAACCTATTTTTGCAATTAAGCACTGTGGCCACCCCTTGAAAATGGTCATAAAGCTGAAAACTCTTGATGGGACATCATAAAAGACTGCACCCATAATGCCTTACTTCATACATTGGTGTATAAGCTATTTTTCCATGCTATATGCAGCCTCTTAACTCCTGGTAAGAAAATTTTATCATAGTAAGATAATTTGTCAACTATTTTGAGAGGTGGAACACTAATCCCTGAAAGTTAACACAACTGATGCTCTGTTAGTGATATAATAATGTAAATAAGCAGTTGCTCATCTAAATGAGTATTGTGTTTGATTACCCAGAATGCTTTACTGGTGTTTATAAATTATTGCAGTACCTAACTTGACATCATTTAATGGGTGAGGTCAGGAAAAACTGAGTCGATATTGAAACTGAAACATCAAAAACATGTCATAATATTTGTTTTGTTTTCAAACCACTTGCATCTTTAGCATCAAGAGTATTTCCAGAAATTAAATGAACTATAGGAATAACTATAAGATGCAGATGTACAAAAAGTATAACAACATATTTTAACTATGATGCTTTTGGCACTTTAAGGCCTTTTGATCTGAATCATGAGCGGGAATGGAAATATCTTTTGAACTGATGGATTAATTAATTTTAATGATATGTATACACACACACACACACACACACACACACACACACACACACACACACACACACACACACACACATATATATATATATATATATATATATATATATATATATATATATATATATATATAGTGGGTTTTTTTCTATGTATTTTTACTCCTTGCAAGACTGTTGGTCAAAGCTCTAGGAGTTTGTTCTTGATACATTTGAATCCCGAACATTGTTGTTTTATTATTATTGAATTGTAATGCTGCCAAACCTTCCTTACAGATCCAACAGTGTCAAGATGAAGTATGGCAGGCTTAGAGCTAGGTTTGATACTCTTCAATACTCTTCATTGTCTTTGTTCAAACATATTTGATGAAACGTAAAATAGGGTCCGCCTGTTCTCTGATGACACAAAGAGAAGTCAGCGGGGGTAGAAAAGGAGAAAGGTAATGGGAGGATTGGAAAGGGCTGACTAAGTAGGAAGACAAGTGGCAGCTATGGTTCACTGCAGACAAATGCACCCCACTGCACCTGAGACACAATGCTCTTGGTGTGAAATATCAGGATATGAGGAATAGAACTGATAGAAATGATAAGGAAAAGGTTATGGGGAAGGAGGTCACACCGGCAGTGAAGTCCAAGAAATTGGGAAACATGGTAGGTTATTGGTAAGCTCTACCTCCCAGTTTCAGGCTCCAAAGTTCAATCCTCAGCTCCAGTCATTGTCTATTTACAGTTCTCAATGTTCTCCCAACATATGTGTGAGTTTACTCTGTCTTCTTTCCAAAAAAAAAAGAAATAAAAACATACTAATTAATTGGTTGAAGTATGTAACGGTCTATATATACTATATTTCAATATCTGTATCTATAGGTGTGAGTGTGTATATGTATGAGTTATAGGTAATCCTTTGTCCTTGCTCCCCCAGTCATGGCTAAAATGGGTCCAAGAAGGACCTGTTCAATCACCAAGCTAACAGGTAAATAAATAAAATTAAGTAAAAAAAGGAACAGACTGACAGTACAGGTTCAACAGCACACAACATGCTGTGCTTTATTCTCAGAATGACAAAATTCAGAAGTAAAGATTTAGTGCTCACATGCTATTGGTCCCTGACCAGGTCATATCCTATGTAAAGATTTAAAGGATACACAAAGAGAAGGTCAGCATGCTGCTGGAAGCAATCAGATGAAAAGCCATGAAAAGCCATCAGAAGTATTCATGGGATACAGAAACAAGTTTATGTTCTGAGACTGGAGGAGCTGACCATCTTCTCACTGCAGACCAGAAAAGACATGGAGAATATGATACTGTTGCCATGATCACTTTGGAGAGATGTGAATGGGTCAGCCTATCCAGGAAGAAAAAAGAGGTGGCGAGAGAACAGACGGCATGCTGTGTGAATAAACTACTTCTTGAATCCCTAAAAGTACTTCTTCATGGAGACAAAATTTGGGCCCTGGAATGAACTTCTAGAAGGGATTATGGAAAAATGATCCAGAAAAATATTAAACAGGACAAAAAGGACAAAGAAAAGGCAAAAATGTATGAGGGAAAGGTAAGGATGGACAAGGATGGAGCGAACGTAAAATGTGAAATGTAATTAAGGAGGAGACTACATATGTTAACTGCCTACTGGTAACAAGCAAATGAAATGCACTAAATAAGTGATGTGGTCACTTGGTAAGGTCAGTTGAATCACAGCTGCTGAAGTATAACAGCTTGAGTTGACACTTACTAAAGCTTTGTTGTTTATATCACAGCAGAGCAAGTCTGTAATACTTGGATGACAGTGAGTGGGCAGTTTTATACGATACATCTCAGGGTAAACAGTGAGACAGGTTCGATGTGACCTACCAGTGATTGCTCTTACTCTGAAGTGCAGAGATCACAGAATTAGAAGAAGGGGGTCATAGAAAATCATGCAGAGGATGCAGATGGCTTGTCCTCCGCAAAAAAAACACTTTTTATTCCTGTCATATTTGCTCAGAAAATGACAATCTAAAGTACATGCATTACAGGAATGTTTACTCAAGCTATCATGTATGAGTTCATGTGATTGATCTTCTGTGATGCAAATTCTGATAAGTCAAATATATGTAGGGGATCAAATAAATAATTAACTACACCCAACCTCAATAAACAGAGCAGGATTTTCAATCAGAATGATGCTATGTTCAGAAATCAGTGTTGAGACATGACTGTTGAAATACAGTGCACTTGCTTGCAAGCTGGTTTCTACAGAAATCTTGATTTTGCTTTCCATATTAAGTAACTTCTGTCTGGTAGAAGTCATTGTTCTGACAAAAGATGAATCTGTTATTTTATAATAAGTACATTTGTATCTATTTTTATAACAGACTATTAACTACTATAAATCAGTAAATATAATTGATAGCTTGTAAGCTTTCAGATATCTGGTTGCCTATGAGGAGAATCTGGGGCAGAAATATCCTGTAGTGTGATCCATTTTTTGTTATATAAAATAATTTATATATATAATTATATATAATAAAATGTTATTGCAGCAGACAGTGTTGTGATTAATAAAAAGTATCTTCTTTCCTAGAATGTAATCATAAAGTCAAAGCAGTTTCTTGCCAGTAATATCTTCAGTAGCAATATGGAAACGAGGAAGCTTTTTTATTGAGAACAATACCAGGAAATATAAAGAATATCTAAATTTGACCAACAAATACAATTTCTGCATTTGGTCCACTGATATATATAATAGGATGGAACAAAATTTGAGAATAAAGGTATCTCTTTTGTAAGTGTTAAATAAGTGTTGAAATACCTTGTCAATTGTATGTGGAAGAGTTTATTAAACAGTCTATAACTTTTAAGGCATGCAGATCATTTTAAGTTGAGTAGAATCTAATGATTAAGGTTTTCATCTTTTACAAATTGTGAATTAAATTTAAAAAAACTAATTGATATATAAAATAAACAGGCAAAAACAAACTACTGAAAAACAAAAGTGGAGAAGAAACCACACAGTAGCACAAAACAAAACGATAAAGCGCTTTTCGTTTATTCCAATAAACAAACTTCTTCAGATCAAATAAACAAGGAATCACAGTTTAAATACTCTCTGGGCTGATACTTACAATGTCAATTAACTACTTAAAGTAAAAGCTCACTTACAAAGTGCGTCCTGCTGGAAAGCACAATTAGACTTAAAAACTGCTTAGAAGCAAGAACTAAAAATCTAAGTGATGAGACTAAGTGCAACTAACATTATTTATGATAAAATTACTAACCTGCTACCATACTAGCAAAACAAACAATAATAATAAATAAGTGAAAACCCCCACTGATATTGTACACCAAAATTATATACTAATACCTATACTGGCACACTAAACTGTATGTGTTATAACACATCTGATGTAAAAACCTGGTTGTGTAATCAATGGTACAGCAAGATGAAACTTTAAAACCTGAGCAGACAATACACATAAAGTAACTAAACGAAAATGCTCAAAAACATTAAAACAGCTAAATCGTACTAGTGTGTAAAGTAACCTTACACAGCCTACCTATTAAGGCTCCTAAGCTTAAGAACACTACTTACGGAACAATTCTCATTCAGTCCTGGTATACTGTATGCGTTGAGTCTGATTTGCCAAGACAACTCTCGCTCTTCAAACTTGAGTGGAAGAGGGGTACCCCTAAAATCTTGTGTAATTTGGTCAATAATCAAAAATTTAAACATATGGTTGGAATGAACTGAAATATGTTTAGCTAGTGCGTTATCCAATTTCTGCTTCCTGATCGCATAAGTGTGTTCATAAATGCGATCATGTAGGCGTCGTTCTGTTTTGCCCACGTAGAAAGCTGAACAGGTTTGGCACGTAGCTAAATAAATAACCATTCTTGAGTTACAATTAGCGCTTACATTCAACTTATATTCATAGTCTTGAACTTTGAATCTATTGGATTCTATGATATATTGACAAAAATTACACACCTGGCATTAAAACATGCCGGCAGTCATTGTTTTTTTACTGTTGTGATGTTCGAGAAGGGCTTTAAGATTTTTAGCCCTTCTATAAACAATTGCCAAGTTTTTGGTAAATAATGTTGTAATTTTTGAATAAGTCCCAGTTTTTATGTAGCGCCTGAGCACAGTCGCTACTATTGAGACTGTATGTTGTTATAAATGAGACACCGAAACTTTCAGATGGGTACTTATTTATATAATCATTCACTGAGTCTATGTTCAAAGATTCAGTGTCATCAATAAGAACCGACTCTCTATTCAAGATCGGTTTATAAAAATGTCACTGGCGCTTGGACGACACTTCTTCTATAATAGCGTCTAATTGATATATAGTTTGAATTACAAGTAAAAGATGAAAATATATTAGAAGCCACCATGCCAAGCTCTGAATTTAATGTAATGGCCAAATATATAATATTATTCAATAATAAGTTAAACATGTAACTGAAATGAATGGTGAAATATAACATTGTCAAAAGTAAGTTGTCACATGAGGTGATGGGATGCTACTAAAACTGTTTTTCAACCATGTAGTGACCGAACAACAAGTTACCAGTGAACAGGTTCCTGTCAGAAGCTACGATGTACTGAAACTTGCAAGGTACCTGGAAGAAAGATGCTTTACCAACCATACAGCAAAACAGCAGTTTTGCAGAAGTCACTGTTAATGGCAAAGTATTATTGTTTCTTTTCTGAGTTACAATAAACTTAGACTTTATTTCATATAGTGGGGGTATAATAGGTTTGAATCATCCTCAGATGGTGATATGGAGGAGATGCCCCATACATAGAACTTGTGAGGTTCTGTATGACAATACTCCCATATCCCACGCTAAGCTAAACATACAATTCTATGATCACTACAGAAAGAATAAATTAATTATTTTTGGTAATCCTGACACAGCAGGGCTGCTTTGCTTTATTTTCACCAATGCATATTTTCAGCTTTCCTATACAATATAAAGGAGAAATTCCCCAAGTATCAGTAGCTCATATAAAAAAAGTCGAACGGCATAAGGCTAAAACCTCTTCACCATAGGAATTTATTACTGGTATTATTTCTAAGTGCGCATCAGCAATGATTAACTTTTTAGGGAGATTTCTACTTTCTTTGTCTGGGTGGCTGGACTCGGTGTGTGTGTTTGTGTGTGTGTGTATGTGTGTGTGTGTATGTATGTGTATATATATATATATATATATATATATATATATATATATATATATGAGTATGGGGTTATGCCCTCTACATTAGGGGGGGGGGAGTGCAAGCTGATTGTCCCTATAAAAAACAAGATAAAAGGAGTTTTTCACTCTTTTGGTTTTTAGGTTTTTTTTTTTTTCCAAAGCGAAATTTTGATTCCTTGATATCTTACATGAATGTAATTTCTTAATATGGACTCAGCAGATGATATAATAAATAAAATCAGTTCATCAGCCTGTACAATTTCTCTATAACATTTTTTGAGACTATTCCAAAAAACACTTACATGGAAGGATAAGCCATGCAAAGAATTTAAAAAATAACAATAAAACTGGAAATTAACCATGCGGTGGTACAAAACTACAAGTACACAAAATAAATCTTATAAAACTTTTTTTTATTATTTAACTGACCAATTTGAGTTCATAGGTTCATACTAGGCTATCTGCCCTAGGGCATTTATAAGCCTAGCCAGAGTGTGTTTGGCTTTCGCCACCCATTTTAAATTAATTTTGCTATGCCCTTTTTCGAGGTTAGTATACTGTGCCTCTGTCTAACAATGACACAGAAGTGATACCCGGGGTAAACCTACAATCCCCCATCCACTCATCAAGATTCCTCTTGAAGAGAGTCAATGAGGGACTCTGCCTAACCTGGACTGGGATTTTATTCCAGAGTGAAGGGAGCCTCTGGGTATGAATCTGTCCCTCCAGCATGTCCTATTTATTTCAGTGCTGAGGTTCAAGTCTCTCGAGCATGTAGCTCGATGGGATTTGGATTTTCTAAGGTGCAGCATGTCCATTAATTCCGGGTTGGACATGGCTTTATACGTCAGGCACAGATCTCCTCTGAGAAGGTGGTATGCCACTGAGTAGAGCTGGAGATTCTTTAACCGGGCAGCATATGGCATCTGTTTGAGCCCTTTGATCCTCTTGGTGAGGTACTTTTGGGGTCTTTCCAGTTGCTGCAGGTGTCTGGTAAGGTACACCTCAAAAGGGGCATTGTACTCAATTATGGGCCTGATGAGGGATGAGTAAAGAGGTACGATGACCTCCCCTGATCTAGATGTGAATCCCTTCATGATTAGGTGGGCTATATAAAATGTTTTTCTAACCACTTTGGCCACGTGGTTGTCAAATGAGAGATTGCTATCAACTTGGGTCCCCAGGTCCCTAATTACTTCTTCCGTACTTAATGGATTACCACCTCTGTGGTAATTTGTGGGCACTTTGTTTTTGCCAAAGGGGATGACTATACACTTTTTGGCGTTTAGCTTGAGGCCATGGCTCTGGCACTAGTTGTCTGTTTCTATGAGGCCCTTTTGGAGGATGCTTGTGTTGGCTGGAGAGTCGATTATAGCACCCAGTTTGCAGTCATCTGCAAACTTGGTCAGCCACAGTCCTTCCATGTTGGCCTGTACCTCCGAGAAATATATACCGAACAGGAGAGGTCCCAGGACTGAGCCTTGTGGGATGCCACTTGTAACTGGTTTGGAGTCTGACATGGCTCCATCAATTCTAACCATGTGGGTTCTGTCCTTGAGCCAGTTTGCAACCCATCTAGTGACATAGGGGTTTATATTTAAGCTGGTGAGCTTATCTATAATGCCGGAGTGGGGTATTGTATCGAAGACTTTTGCGAGGTCCAGGTAGGCTGTGTGGACCACCTTCCCCTCGTCAATGGCCTTGGTGACTGTTTCAAAGAAATTGACCAGGTTTAAGAGGCAGGATCTGCTCTTAACAAAGCCAAACTGGGTAGGATCCAGTGTCTGTAGGTCCCCAATATCATTTTTTATGAGGTCCATGATGATCCTTTCCATAGCTTTGCAGACCAAGCTAGTTAGGCTTATGGAGCGATAGTTTCCAGGATCCGTTGAGGCACCTCCTTTGTGGAGAGGGACCACTGTTGCTGTACTCCACTCTTTGGGTACATATCCTGTGGTAAGGCTGAGATTGAACAGTAGTTTTATGTTTGGGTTTAGCTTTTCTTGGAGTTCATGTAGGACGCAGCCCGGAAAACCGTCTGGTCCCATTGATGCTGTGTTTTTTGCTTTGGAGAGGGCGGCTCTTACCTGAGCATCTGAGATGTCAGGGGGGCAGCACTCTGCTGGGATAGATATTTGCCCTTTTGGTGGGGAAGGGGGGAGAAGTTTGCGTTGAACCTGTCAGCTAGGATGTTGGCAATGTCTGTGGGTTTGGTGTATTTTTTGTCATTTTGGACTAATTCTGAGCATATCTGGGAATTCCCACCCAGGTTCCTAACATAACTAAAGAAAGCCTTGTGATTATCCTTAGTGTCCTGTGCAATTTTTCTCTCGAAGCTGGCCTTAGACTATTTTATGAATGCCCGTAGTTTTTTGCTAACACTGATCAGAGATGCCTTCCCGTTTTGGGATTTTGCTCTATCATGTAGTAGCTTCCTCCTTCTATTGAATAGTTTGTTTATGGCTGGGGTCCACCAGACAGGATGTCTGCCTTTGGAGGATTGGGTCTTGGTTTTATTTGGGATTGCATGATCCATGCATTCCTGAAGGTGTTCATAGAATGTGTTTATAAAGGATTCTGCGGTCTGGGCCGTATTTTCCACAGGCCCGGGTGCTTTGAAGGATTCCACCTCAGTTTTGAGGAGTGTGAAATTTGCTTTAGAGAAGTTTTTCACTGTGGTTTAGTGGGCAGGGGCTGGGGTCGGGATGTGAATATCCAGTGAGATTAGTTTATGGTCTGATCTTACCAGTGAGGGATACACTTCTGGTCTGGAGCATAGAGTCCCCATGTTGGTGATGATCAAGTCCAGTATGTTTTCCCCTCTTGTGGGAGTGGTAACAAGTTGTTCCATAGTATTTGAGTTTATAAATTCTAGGAACCTTTGAGCTAGGGTGTTGGAGCTAGAGTAATGCTCCCAGTCTATGTTTGGGTAGCTGAAGTCACCCAACATAATGGTGTTTGGAGAGACCTTCATATTTTCCAATGTTCTCAGGAAGGCCAAGTGGGGTTCCTGGGTTTGGGAGGGTGGTCTGTAGCAGGCTATAAACTGGAAGGCAGTTTTACCCACTGTTAGTTGCACATGGATAGTCTGTGATGCTTTGTGCTGTGCCACCAACCTGGAGGTGTGGGTATCTTTGACGAATATTGATACTCCCCCTCCTTTTCTGGTTCGGTCCAAGTTTTGGGGCCGAAAAGCATGGTATGAGGTATAACCTGGTAGTGCTGTGGTGCTCTCGGGAGCCTTGAACCAGGTTTCTGTTACTGCACAGATATCGATGTTCTCCATGCTAAGGAGAGTTTCGAGTGCATGCATCTTGAGGTTTAGAATTCTGGCGTTGAGTAGCATTACTCTTAGTTTCTTATCCCTTGTGATACCTATGGAGGTGGGTTTGTCTTTTGAGCCTTGCCTAAAAAAGGCACTATGGGGGTAGCAAGAGCCTTTGCCAATATCCAAAATCCCAGGGGTGACAGGTGCAAGCTGTCCCTAGCGAAGTATCATAGCTTGTCGAGCATGTCATCCCAGGCTGACAGGCATTGGATCCCCTTTGAATGACGCCAATTGTTGAAATTGATCATCTTGTCTTCATATTGTGGCATCATTCTTGGTGAGGGTAAGATGCTACTCAAGGTCAGGGTCATACTGGCCTGGGCCACATGCTCAGAGAGCTCCTCTATGTCTCTTTTCATGTAGTCCAGGGAGGTACATCTCAGGTCATTCACACCAGCATGGACAATGACTGAGTCATATTTGTACTTGCCTTGGAGTGACCTGAGTGCTTGTGTTATGTGGCGGATCCTAGCGCCCGACAGGCCGCTCACCATGACCTTCTCCTTGTTCAGCCTGGTGAGCGAGACGTCAGTGTGCCTGACGATAGAGTCACCTATTACAAGTGTATCAGGTGTGTTGTTTAGCCTTAAGGGCTGTGACTGTTTGGCACACTGGCTTTGCGAGCTATGTGTTGCACGTGTTTTGATTTGGGGTAGCGGTTGCTTGGGTGTCTGCTTTGGAGGTCTCTGCTGCTTAGGCAGATTTTTATTTAGAGCCTCCGAGTATGTTTTTGTGTGTTTATGTGTTTGGCTTGCTGTTGTGGTAGGTCTATGTGAGACTGGAATTGTAGTGAGTGTGGTTTCCTTCTCCTCCTGACAGGTTTCGCCAGTACTGAGTTGAGAGAGCTTAGCCTCCAATTTGGCTATATGGTTGCATCTCTCACACATGTCAGAATTTGTTGGGAGGAGGAGAGGGTTGTCTGTGTACATGAGGCAGTTGTAACATTGCCTCAAGATTCCCAGATCCCAGTTAAATAAAAAAAATACATTTTATAACATTTAATTGGTATTCTTGCAGTTTCTTGCCACTGTGCAGTTAATTTCTAGTTCTCTTTTTGGGATAATCCTAATTAAAAGTTGAGTGTTAAAGAGGATTATTTCAAAAAAGAGGTAGAATGGATTAGTTAAAAAAAGTACCAGACTTGAACGTAATTGCATTAAAACAGAAGGTCCCACTTCAGAGGTCTAAAGTTACAACTCCCACAGATAGGAAAATAAAGTGACTGTGACTGTAATACAGCAACTCTCAAAATTTGCTGTACTGCAATTAAATGAATTTTGCAGGGAGTTTTATCCCCCATCTCCTGATATGGAGGACACACCCCACTTGCATACTAACTCCAGGGTTGCTGTACCTAAGAAAAAAGAGAATACTCATTTTGGAAAAAAAAGAGTAAAGAGAATGCCGCTTGGTAATGTAATGTAATGCTGCACTTGCAGTGTAGCAAATGTAACTGCATTTATAGTCTCACAGCTCCAAAAATAACAGCTGGGATATTTGTAATTTCAACAGGAGCCCCAAATGGCTTTGTTTTATTTCTCTGACAAAGTTCTGCATGCTGCATGAAGGAAGCTGTTAAACTCCTGTCATTAGACATAATGAAGCAGCAGAAGACATGGGGGTTTAAATTAGAATTGCTATTAACTCAAAATCTTTATTAAGCTTCCATGATGCACAGGGCATCTTTTTTTGTAATTTCTTTATGTTGTGTGGCTTTGAGAAGCAGCACCTTTGCTCTCAATTAAATAATTAGACTGAAAAATTAAAGACCTGTACCTGTGAACTCACTCTGGTATGGGAAATCAACACCAGCCTCCAAACTCACAGTAAAAATGAGAGAACACTTAGAATATGGTCAAATATGAGGCCTATTTCAATTTCTTGCCTTGTGGTGTTTATGTTTCTGGCTTACTGTAACTTAACTTAATCTTAGGAGCATCATTCTAATTTTCTTGCACTCAGTTTGGATTGATGTCAAGGAAGTACTTATACTCCAGAATTCATTCTTAATACAGCTACATATTCTGGGAACTGTCTGAAAGCTCACATTTCCTTTAGCTACAATTAGATGTTTCAAACGAGTTCATAACTGAATATTAGGCTAACTGACGTGAAGGGCCACTTTAAGCCTAGCTAGTAACTCAAGGTGAGAATCAAACCTCATATGTTGTGTCTATGAGACAAAGACATTAACCATTATGCCAAATCTCCCAACTATCAGCAGTATCTCTAATCTGTCTCAGACTGGGGAGGAGAAATACCTCCTGATTAGACATACCAGGCTATTTTACTCTCTGGCATGTCAAGATTGCTGCCATACTTTATGTGTGTGTGTGTGTGTGTGTGTGTGTGTGTGTGTGTGTGTGTGTGTGTGTGTGTGTGTGTGTGTTTGAGAGACAGATAGAAAGAGATAAACACACAAAACTTGTTTGTATAAAGATTTACACATTACACAGATTGACAACCTCAAAACATCTTAGCTTCTTTAAAATGACCACCCCTACACATACAGCATCTATATCTATATTTATATCTATATCTATATCTATATCTATATCTATATCTATATCTATATATATGTTAGTCTATCTATCTATCTATCTATCTATCTATCTATCTATCTATCTATCTATCTATCTATATTTTTACTATCTTAAAATAGGAATTTACACAAATATCCAACTGATGTTATTACATAAATACTTAAATGATGTATCATTGACTTATTCTTCCTTCCTCCTCTATGTACTGTGGATCTTCCCCCAGGACTCCTCTGGAAAGAGGCTCTTGACCAGTTTGATTTTGATGTGTGCATGTGTGGGTATCTATCTACATTATATATATATATATATATATATATATATATATATATATATATATATATATATATACATATATATACTGCAAGAAAGATTCAGCTAAGCTAGTCTTCACTGTGTAGTACCTTAAGCCTTCTCTAATGGAGGCTCATGGGATATATGCAAATGATCTTTGAAGTAGCTAGATGACTTCTGTATTCCTATGCCTTTTTACTTTTCAAGTTTTGATGGGTTCTTTTAAGCCAACAAAGCCAAACCTCCCTTGCTATCATTCAGACTTTTTGAGACCTCATCAAAACAGCACAAGCTGATTATTTCACTACACTTCCGAAACACAAGGCTTATAACCCAGTCTGATGCACATAAATATTAAGGTGTCTGCAAAGTATTCCAAACACCATCCAAGCAAAGGGTAAAATGGTTATACAGACAAACCACTCAGTAAAAATTACAGGGAAGACTCAGCCAAGCAAGAGTATTCATTGTGTAGTACCTTAAACCTCCTGTTGTGGAGGCCATGCAATATATGCAAATAGCCCCTTAAGGACACACCAGTATTCAACTAGCTTCTAAATGCCCATGACATTTTACTTTTCAAGTCTTAATGGATATATTACAGCCAATAAAGCCAACCCCCCCCCAGCTGTATACATGCCTTGTTTTTGACTTTTTGTGACCTTATCAGTACAACATAAGTGGATTGTTTTGCAATACTTTAGAAGCATATTTTCTAGGATTAGAATTCCCTAAGAAATCCTTATAGACCCAGTCATCTCACTGAACTCCAGAATAATGAATGAACTCTTCCAGTCCTTTAAGGTGAAGTAGCTGAGAACCTCTATATACCATTGGTATATACTTCAAAAAGAATGGTTAGTGGCAAACATTAACACAATTTTGAAATCCATGCATTGTAAAGCTATAGAAGAAGATGGTAAAAACTGGGAAGAGCTGCATTCGTACTTTCTGTCTGCTTTAAGAGAGGTACTCCAAGCCACAAAAGAATTTACTCCCTTTGAGATATTTTTATGACACACATTAGTGAGGCTTACAAGAGATGTCAAGGGAAACATGGAAAAAAAACACTATCTTTAATACTATGTGTAATATCCTATTACACTCTTAAAGGGAGTTTTGTTGTTTTCCCATGTTTCTCTTGCTATGTCTAGCAAGCCTCATGAATGTCTACAGATTAGATATTTAAGAAGCTGAAGAGTATGTGTGTTCTGAACACATCGTGTCAAATGCAGATTTCTGCAAACAGTTCAAGTTACTCATAGATGCCTCTGAAGTATACTTCGAAGCAGTACTGGAGCAAATTGATGAATAGAGTGGAACACTCAATTTGGTATAACAAGAAGGCAAATAACACTCAGTGGGATAGTCAATGATGTAGAAAGCGACAGTGTTTGGCAATTAAATGAACATTATCTGTCCTTTTCAGGGCAGACAGATTTTACAAGGTATGTACCATGCATCCTTTCAGTGACAATATAGACAGGCAGATGTTAAGTCCAAGCTTGTCAGGTGGATTAATATCATCTGAAGGCCGATGGGCTGCCCTGGGATGTACACTCCACATGCAGATGCCAGAACTGATGACTCTATACTTGAGGGACGTCATGTGATATAGCAGCTGCTATACTGTTTTGAATACTGGGGAAAGAAGTAGGGAATATAGGAAAGCCCTGTAAGACCCTGTTGTTGTACATCAGAGATGATAAAAGCCTTACAGGCAAAAAACAGGAAGTCATGTGAGGACAGAACCTCTAACAATACAGAAGTTTCTGGGGAGAAGTCGCTAGCATCTTCAAGTGGAAGAAGACATTTTTAGCAGAGTAGAGCTGCTGTCCAGAAAAGGAAAGTCAGGTGAAGGTTGTTATACCTGTAAAGTTTGCCTTGCTTGTTTAGAAAGCTGCTGGGAGTCCTCCATACCAGTGGGACAGTAAAGGTACTAAAGAGAAGCATATCTGAGATTTGGACACTTTGGGCCAGATTAGAGAAACTCATTGAACTGTGTTACATGGAAACAAGATCATCCTGAACTGTTACTGCTACAAAAGCTGTAAGTACCATTTTAAGAACTTAATTTCATACATGATTTCTATTTCTACCTGTTTTACCAAGAAGAAACATTTTTGTTCATCTCAGTTGTAAAAAACCAAAGCTGAAACTTGAAAAGCTGATGACCGATAATGCTGAACTACAACTGTTTTTCTCTCCCTCACCATATCTATTTAGATACATATGTATATATATATATATATATATATATATATATATATATATATATATATATATATATATATATATATATGGGTCTACTTTACATACCCAAAATTTCACAAAACCAAAGATAATATAACAGAGCTGAAAACACTGAAACTTCACAGAAACGAATGATCACAAAGCCGAACTGTTTCCCAGGGTAAGTAACCACTGGGCCAGCAAGGGGAAATTCACCCTTTTTCCCACTGTAGTGTGATCCCAGAGTTGGTATATTTAGTTGGGAGGTATGGGGGGCACAATCCCCTGCATTGGGGCTTGTGGGGGGCATAGCCCCAACCTGGGTAGGTTGTAGATGGTGCAGTGTGATATCCGTGAGTTTTTGGCCCACTGGTTACTCACCCCGGGAAACAGTTCGGCTTTGTGATTGTTTGTTCATGTGAAGTTTTGGCATTCTTGACTTGGTTATATATATTATCTTTGGTTATGTAAAATTTTAGGTATGCAAAGTAGACCCATATATTTACATATATATATATATATATATATATATATATATATATATATATATATATATATATATATATATATATATATATATATATATATATATATATATATATATATGTATATATATATATATATATATATATATATATATATATATATATATATATATATATATATATATATATATATATATATATATATATATATATATATATATATATACACACACACGCACACACACACACACACACACACACACACACACACACACATATATATATATATATATATATATATATATATATATATATATATATAGTTTCATAGGTAGGTACTAGGCTATCTGCCCGAGGGCTTTTTTAAGCCTAGACAGAGTGTGTCGGCTTTCGCCGCCCCATTGATTAATTAACTGATCCTCTGTCCAGCAGAGCCAATGAAGTGATCCCAGGGGTTTATTTTCTGTTACCCATCCACTTGTGAAGGTTTCTCTTGAAGAGCGTTAGTGAGGGGCTCTGCCTAATGTAGCTTGGAATTTTGTTCCAAAGCATTGGGAGTCTCTGTGACAGGAATCTATCCCTCCAGCATGTTCTATTTATTGTTGTGATGAGGTTTAGCTCACTGGAGCACATGGCTTACAGTGACCTGGATTTCTTTAGGTGGAGCATGTCCATCAATTCTGACTTGGACATGGCTTTGTAGGTCAGGCAGAGATCACCTCTGAGTAAGTGATATGCCACTGAGTACAGTTGGAGCTTTTTCAGTCAGGATGCATAAGACATATGTTTGAGGCCAATAATCCTCTTGGTGAGGTACTTTTGTGGTCTCTCCAGCTGTTGGAAGTGTCTTGTGAGGTACATCCCAAATGGGGCATTGTACTCTATAATAGGTCTGATGAGTGATGAGTAGAGGGGCATTATAACCTCTTTATTTCTAGATAAGAACCCTTTAGTAATTAGATGGGCCGCAGAGAAGGATTTCCTAATTACTTTGTCAATTTGATTGTCAAAAGGAGAGATTACTATCTACCTGGGTCCCCAGATCTCTTATTACCTCTTATGTATTAAGGGGGCTGCCACCTATGTGGTAATTCATGGGTGTTTTATTTTTTCCAAATGGGATGACTATGTGTTTTTTGGCATTTAGCTTGAGGCCATGACTTTGACACCAGGTGTCCGTCTCAGTAAGGCCCTTTTGGAGGATGCCCGTGTCAGTCTGAGAGTCAATTATGGCTTCCAGTTTGCAGTCATTGGCGAACCTGGTTAGCCATAGTCCTCCTGTGTTTGCCTGTACTTCTGAGAAGTATATGCTGAACAGTAGGGGACCCAGGACAGAGCCTTGTGGGACACCACTTGTGACTGGTTTAGAGTCTGACCTGGAGCCTGCTATTCTTACCGTGTGAGTTCTCTCTGTAAGCCAGTTGGCAACCCATATCGTGATGTAGGGGTTTATGTTCAGGCTGGTGAATTTTTCTGTAATACCTGAGTGGGGAATGGTGTCAAAAGCCTTGGCTAGGTCAAGGTAGGCTGTGTGAACAACCTTTCCCTCATCTATGGCCTTGGTGACTGTCTCGAAGAAGTCAACCAGGTTTAGTAGGCATGATCTGCCCTTAACAAAGCCGAACTGGGTCAGGTCAAGTGTTTGGAGGTTCCCAATATCTTTGTTAATGAGTTCCATGATGATGCACTCCATAGCCTTGCAGACCAGACTAGTCAGGTTTATGAGGTGATAGTTACCAGGGTCAGTTGTGGCCCCTCCTTTGTGGAGTGGAATAACCATTGCTGTGCACCATTCTATGGGCATGTAGCTTGTGGAGAGGCTGAGGTTGAACAGCGTGTTTAGGTGGGGGGGTTAGTTCATTCTGTAGTTCATGCAAGACGCAGCCTGGGATATCATCTGGCCCCATTGACGCTGTGTTTTTGGCTTTTGAAAGGGCTATTTTCACCTGTGCATCTGTGATTTCCGAGACACTAGACTTTTCCAGTATTGTTGTGGGCCCTTTTGGGGGTGAGGGGGGCGTTGAAGTTTGCACTCAATCTATCTGCCAGGATGTTGACAATATCAGTAGGTTCAGTATATTTTGTGCTATTTTGCACTAGTTCAGTGCATATCTGCGAGTTGCCACTTAGATTCTTAACATAGCTAAAAAAGGCTTTGTGGTTATCTTTTGAATCCTTGGCTATTTTTCTTTTGAAGTTAGCCTTGGATGATTTTATGAGGGACCTTAGTTTCTTACTGATACTGATCAGGGATGTCTTTCCTTCTTGGGATTTACTTTTTTTCTGAACTAGTTTCCTCCTTCTATTGTATAGCTTGTTTATGGCAGGGGTCCACCAGACTGGTTTCCTTCTCTTAGAGGAGTGAGTCTTTCTTTTGCTAGGGATGGCATGATCCATGTATCTTTGTAGGTGCTCATAGAGTGCATTTGTAAAGGTTTCTGCATCTTGGGCAGCGTTATCCTTTAGTGTGGGGGCTGTGAAACTTATCGCCGCTGTCTTAAGAAGGTGAAGTTTGCTTTAGAAAAGTTTTTTACTGTGGTTTCCTTAGTTGGGGGTGGTGGTGGGGTGTGGACATCCAGAGTGATTAGTTTATGGTCTGATCTAACCAATGACGGGTTGACCTTCGGTGTGGAACACTTGTCGTCCATGTTTGTAATGACCAGGTCCAATATGTTTTCACCTCTGGTAGGGGAGTTTACCAGCTGATCCAGGGCATTTGAGATGATGAATTCCAGGAAGCGCTGGGCCTGGGAATTTGTATTCAAGTAGTTTTCCCAGTTAATGGTAGGGTAATTGAAATCACCCAATATCAGGGTGTTTGGTAGGACCTTCATGTTTTCCAGTGTCTCCAGAAAGGCGGAGTGGTATTCCTGGGTCATGGAGTGTGATCTGTAGCAGGCCATAATTTGCATTGCAGATTTGCCCGATGTTAGTTGCACATGGATGATCTCGGAGGTATCATGCTGCTCCACTAACCTGGAGGTGTGAATATCCTTGATGAATATGGATACACCCCCTCCTTTTGTGTTTTGGTCCATGTTCTGTGGCTGAAACATGTGGTACAAGTTGTAGCCTGGTAGTGCTGGGGTGCTCCTGGAGCCTTGAACCAGGTTTCAGTTACTGCACAGATGTCGACGTTCTCCATACTGATGAGTGCTTCGAGCATGTGCATTTTGAGATTTAAACTCCTGGCGTTGAGTAGCGTAACCCTCAGTTTTTTGTTAATTGTGCTGTTTACAGAGGTGGGTTTGACTTTTTAGCCTTGCCTAAAAAAGGCAATATGCGGGCAGCAAGAGCCTTGGCCCATATTCGAAAGCCTAGGGGTGACAGGTGCAAGCCATCTCTTGTGAAGCAATGCAGCTTGTCGAGCATGTCGTCCCAGGCTGACAGACACTGGATCCCCTTTGAATGACACCAGAAGCTTAGCCAATTGTTGAAATTGATAATTTTTTTCTTTATACTGAGGTATCATTCTTGGTGAGGGCAGGGTGCTACTCGGGGTTAGGGTCATACCAGCCTGGGCTACATGATCAGAGAGCTCTTCCATGTCTCGTTTCATGTAGTCCAGGGAGGTACGTCACAGGTCATTCGCACAACATGAACAATGACAGAGTCATATTTGTACTTGTTCTGGAGTGACCTGAGTGCTTGTGTTATGTGGTGGATTCTGGCACCTGACAGGCAGCTAACAGTAACCTTCTGCTTGTCCAGTCTAGTGCATGGGACGCCAGAATGCCTGACTATAGAGTCACCTATGGGTCTATATCAGAAGAACGAAAAATCCATAAATCAAATACGTAAAGATCGAAGCTTCACGGACATCGAAAACGGTATTGTGGGGTCTCAGTACAGTGATAATTAGGGTATTTGCCCTTTCCTCACTGTAGTGCGATCTCGGAGTTAGAATATATATTTAGCGGGGTTGTGGGGGTGCAGCCCCCTACAAAACCGATTTCGATTTCTGTGACGTTTCGATCATTACGCATTCGATGAACGGATTTTTCCTTCATCTGATATAGACCCGTCACCTATTACTAGTGTGTTAGGTATGTTATTTCACCTTAAGGGCTGTGATTGTGTGGCACACTGATTTTGTGTTTTATGTGTTGTTTGGTTTGTGACAGGAGGTGCAGGTTGTTTGGGTGTCTGCTTTGGAGGTCTCTGATGCTTTTGCAGGTTTTTATTTAGAGCCTCCAAGTACGACTTTTTTGTATTTATGTGTATTTTTTGTCAGTGCTGGTTTAATAGGTCTATGTGTGGCTGAAGGTGTAATGTAAGTGTTAACCTTCTCTTCTTGACTGTCTGTTCCATTCTTGGGTGGAGACAGCTTAGCCTCCATTTTGGCTGTATAATTGCATATCTTGCATATGTTAGTGTTTTGTGGTAGGGGGAGAGGGTTGTCTGTGTACATGAGGCAGTTGTAACATTGCCTCAGGATACCCAGATTCACCAGCTGGACTGGAGAGTACACCTGAAATTGCCCTTTGGTCATGCCTGCATAGTAGGGTGAGCTGTTTAGTCACTTGGTTGGTGAGGGGTGAATAAAGAGCATTGCCCTGCTGTGCAACCAAGTGGCAGTGTATATTAGTGCTTGCTATTAGGTCTGAGCAAGTGCTGGGCTGTAAGATGCTTTTTGAGTGCTTAGGTTGAGAGTTAGACTAGTTTCAAGGGAAAAACTGAAGAGGAGACTTAGTGGAGCCGGGAATAATTTAACCCTAGCTGACTGGCACTGTCCGGTGCAGAAAATCATGCAAACATGGTTTTTATAGCAGGGAATAGAAATTAGCCCAAAATGGCCAATAAACTACTAACTTCTGGGCTGGAACCACTTCTCCAGGGACAGAGAGGCTGCTCAAAGCTCCCCTCTCTCACAGGTGAACAGAGAAACTTCCTTCTATTCAAGTAAGGTATGGGCAACTCAGAAACTTGTAACACATCCCTGAATTCAGCACTAGCCTGAAAACTGGATTATATTAGCTTAGAAAGGTGGGAAACAAGGGATTTTTTTGTTTGTTTTTTTTGAAAAGATAAGGCAAAAACAGTAAAAAATACACTTAAACAGATTTAAATGACTACAAATGATCAGAAAAGGCTATCGCACTTTAGTGTGTAGCCTACAACAGTTAAACAAATTATTTAAACAAAAAATGACTTTTTAAAAATGCAGGCAGTCAAATAAGTACAATATGTGAAAAAAACAAGCTTTTGAATCACAATAAATGCTGGAAAATCAGCATTTAGGTGGAAAACAGTTAAGTACAGCAAGAAAGTACAGAAAACTGATACTTAATCACTCCAAAGTCTTTCTTCTAAGCTAGAAGGCTTGTATCAGTTTATGGCTTTCTAGTGCTTCCCAGTAGGTTAGTTACAGGAAAGATGGGAAACAAGTGCAGATGTGGTCTTTTAAACCAGAAAGTTGAAAGAGATGGACAAACTGTCCAAATGGTCAATAAACTACAATTGCTGGGCCAAAACCCCTCGTATTGTGGTAGACAGGGTACCTAGTGCTTACCACTTCCACTGCTAGAAGCTAGAAGGCTTTCCTCCAACACAGAAAGGCTTGTGGGGCACAGAAGCTTACCCACAGTCCTGGAGACAGCAACTCTGTATCTGGACTAGGTTAGTTACAGGAACGGTGGGAAACAAGTGCAGATGTGGTCTTTTAAACCAGAAAGTTAAAAGAGATGGACAAACTGTCCAAATGGTCAATAAACTACAATTGCTGGGCCAAAACCCCTCGTCTTGTGGTAGACAGGGTACCTAGTGCTTACCACTTCCACTGCTAGAAGCTAGAAGGCTTTCCTCCAACACAGAAAGGCTTGTGGGGCACAGAAGCTTACCCACAGTCCTGGAGACAGCAACTCTGTATCTGGACTAGGTTAGTTACAGGAACGGTGGGAAACAAGTGCAGATGTGGTCTTTTAAACCAGAAAGTTAAAAGAGATGGACAAACTGTCCAAATGGTCAATAAACTACAATTGCTGGGCCAAAACCCCTCGTCTTGTGGTAGACAGGGTACCTAGTGCTTACCACTTCCACTGCTAGAAGCTAGAAGGCTTTCCTCCAACACAGAAAGGCTTGTGGGGCACAGAGGCTTACCCACAGTCCTGGAGACAGCAACTCTGTACCTGGACTAGGTTAGTTACAGGAAAGGTGGGAAACAAGTGCAAGTGCAGCTTTTAAACCAGAAAGTTGAAGGAGATGGAAAAAAACTACCCAAACGGCCAATAGCTACAATTTCTGGGCAAGGGACCACTCCACTTGTGGTAGATAGGCTAACTAATGCTTACCAATCCCCCTGATAGAAGGCTTCCCTCCAACACAGAAAGGCTTGGGGGGCTCAGAAGCTTATTAACAATCCTGGATACAGCAACTCTATAACCAGACTTGTCTAGTTATAGGAAAGGCAGGAAACAGGTGCAAGTGTGGCTTTCAAACCAGAAAGTTGAAAGAGATGGAAAAGCTTCCCAAACGGCCAATAAACTATAATTTCTGGGCCAGAAACCAATCCTCCTGTGGTAGATAGGTTACCTAGTGCTTACCATTCCCACTGATAAGCTTCTCTCTAACACAGAAGGGCTTGGTGGGGGGGCTCAGAAGCTTACCAACAGTCCTGGATACAGCAAATCTGTACCTGGACTACACTAGTTACAGGAAAGGCCAAATGCAAATACTGGCTTTTAAACCAGAAAGTAGAAAGAGATGGAAAAACTGTCCCAACGGCCAATGAACTACAATTTCTGGGCCAAAACCCACTCTTCCTGTGGTAGATAGGCTACCTAGTGCTTGGGGGGGCTCAGAAGCAGCTACTAAGTAGGGCAGGACCAGCTCGACTGTCACACTGATGGGGGAAGGGATGTGAATTTAACATGTGTACCAATAGCACTTTGTTTTACAGCACAATAAGCCACTCCCATGCCTGATAAAAAGTATGTATGTATATAATATTTAGAAAGCTTGTGAGGAAATTATCACTCTATTTTTGTTTTACTTGGATCGCTTGCCTGTGTACTTAATAAAGGATTTTCAACTGGAAACAGACCGCCTGCCTTGCTTGGATTACTTTTGAATACTTAGTAATGCTGTACAATTATATATTTTCTATTATTATTTTTTGTTTTGTTTTGTTTTGACTTAAGACAAGTTTAAGTTCACTACTTCTACTACTATTGTCTGATCTGATTAATATACAGTGATTAACTAGAGATATATGGACTGAAAATCTTCCACACAGAGAAGTTTCTTACACTGTTTTGTTTTTGGACCCACTACACTTGTTTAGTGGGTTGTTTTGAGACTTTGGGGATGCCACAGAGATAACTTGTTTTAAGATGAAATCTTTTAAAACATTGTACATACCATGGTTTTGGAATTATTGATGTAAATATGAACAAGCAATATCTGATGCCTAGAGGTGTCAGTAGGAGTTAACTGCAGATGCACCAGAAGTTGTAACTTGATGTAATGAGTGTGTGATAATGTGGATTTTTGTTATTGTGGTCTCAATGTTCTGAAGTTCAATGTTTTGGAAATATGATATTTTAAAGTAGATCCATACATACTGCGATGTCTCTCACTATCCTGGGTAAGCAATTAAGGAGCTTCAATCCTCACTACTGACTCCAGTGTGAGACTGTTACTTAAACAGGAGTAATATTTCACAATTTTCCCCTAAGAGCACAACAGGAACATGCTCTATAACTAGGGACTGGACTGTATACTTCTGTCCACCCCAAATATAACTCCTTATTAAACACTCCAGAGCAATGTGTCCCAATTTAAGATCTCTGATGCACTCACACTTAAACAAATTAAATCTCACACATCCAGACACTTCTGGGAAAGCCTGACACAGATTTCCAACTGTGCCCCTTTCCCAAAATAATACGGCAATGCTCTGCAACAAATTGGAATGTCTTTATGCTCTTTTAAAAGGCTGTCCAATTATGAAAATGAAATTTTAAAACAAGTAGTAGCAAATGACCTAAGCAGCAGGCTTGGAGTGGCCCTAGAAATTATCAAAGCAGGAATAAGCACTCTCAGACCACTGAAGAAAACACTGGCTGACCAGCCACAATTTAAGTTAATAAAAATATTTAATAATAAGCAAAATGATTAAAAATATAAAACAGTAATTCCAAATAATAAACAAACAGAACTCAATCACCAAGAAAATTAAATCAATAATGTAGACTAGAAACCCATCATTTAAAAAAACTCTAACTGATCTAACCGATTAATTATAATTTTCCTGTCTGACTAAAGAACACTGTCCCTGATGTAAACTAAATTACTATAGCAGAGCAAAGGCAGGCTTACAGTTCTTGGTGAGTCATTTTGGGTACCCACTGCACAGTACATCTGTGAAAAGCTCACAACTGGCTGCTAACTGACAACTGACTTCAACTGTCTTCAGCAAGCTCTTTTATAGACTAGACTGTCACATCTATTCCAGTTCTTATTTTCATTTCATAATTTGAAAATCAACCAACAGCTGTTTACTAAGGTTACTTCCTGTCTTTCAGCTTCTGACAGTGACATATAGCATCTGTCAACATTCTGATGACATCATCTGCAGATCAGCTGAATCTGAGACAGTTTGCCTTTAAAATCTTTTTTCACAAACATGCACAGTTAGAAATGTAATAGGACACTATTTCCATCTTTACAACATTCTGTACAAACAGATTATAAATCAGCATGTAAGAACTTATTTACAATATCATAGCTAGTCATGCAGGCATATAATACACAAGTTAATCTGAAATTATGTATAAAACCTCAGCCAGATATGCTAGCACACATAACAATGTCTAATTTCTTTACATTTCTCCCTCCCCATGACTCAAGCATGGTCAAGTGACTCTTGAAAAATAATGCTCGAGAAAAATGGGTCTGTCTGGGAATATCAAGCCACTCCTCTCCTGGCCAGTCAATTTGCATTGACATTATTAACCACACTACAGTGTTCCACTCCTTCTGAGGAAGCTTGGCTGAGCATAGCCCCCACCCCACAATTTGAAGCATACACTTGCATAACAAACTCTTCACTATAGTCTGGGCTGGTTAAGATAGGGGGTCCTCCCAAAATCTCTTTAGGTTTTGGAATGCCTGCTCACAATCTGTTTTCCACACTACCTTATCTGTTTTATTTTTCCTAGTTAAGTCAATAAGGGGTGCAGGTAGTGTACTATAATTGGGAATAAATTTTCTATAGTACTCCGCATGTCCCTAGAAATGCTCTCACTTGTTTTTTAGTAACGGGAACTGGCCACACTTGAATACCTTCCACTTTAACAGATTCTGGCCTAATCATACCACTCCACACTCTATGTCCTAAGTAAGTGACCTCTGCCATACCCACCTGACACTTACTGGGTTTAGTGGTTAACTTTGCCCTTTTAAACTAAACCTCTCCACAAGACCACTTGTCTGTGGAAGGTAGGGGGTGATCTTTAAATGTTTCACCCCACAACACTTCCTCAAACAAGTCAGCAGGTCTGAAATTAAGTTATCCAGTCTGTATCTCCCTTGAAAAACCTACCCTGCTGAAAATTTCTAGCAAAGGACTTGCCATGTTTTATACATGAATAACAACTGCAAAAGGAATTTAGGGACTATAGCTAGAAGTGACAGACTACTAACTGCTGCATGACCTCATCATCCAGCCCTCCCTTAGGAGACCACTTTGTATACAGCATACCTTCCATCTGTGCCTCAATATTCCTGCGCAATATTATATTAGGGAATATAGCTAGAAGGGGCAGATGGTAAGCTCTAGCCTCTGCTAACTGCCATACTCCCTCACATTCCAGCCTTCCCTTCGGAGTCCACTTTTTATACAACAAACCTTTGTTCCCATATACAGACTCCCCTCTTCCTTGAGCCTTAGGTGCTTCCTTAGCCATCTCCCTCAAGTTTTGTAATGTATGGTGCATAAGTTGAGCCTATCTCATGTCTGCATTTGTGACCCTGCCAAGCTCCTCTTCCACATGAAGCCTAGTAACTTCTGACAGTTGTACCTCGCTGTCACTTTGGGTACTATCACTCTCCTCTGTCCTTGCAGTCACTGTGTCCAAGGGAACATCAGTACCTCCCAACAGCTGTGGCTCACTTTCAGACTTACTGCTACAGGATAGCTCCTTCTCTGAAACAAGTATCACACCAGTCCCCACATCAGGTATGAGATCTGTCTGGGTCTCTTCCGGGCTACCAGACCTACATGTCTGTCTCCAAGCCTGACTACATGTCACCGCATGCATACAGGGCACTGAATCACTACAGTCATTCCCTATCACAACATCTGCAGGAATATTCTCAAACACAAGCTCCCCTTCCACAGGAAGCCTTGCAACTTATGACAGTTGTACCTCATATTCAATCTGGGTACTATTACTCACATCAGTCCTTGCAGTCACTGTGTCCAAGGGAACATCAGTACCTACCAGCAGCTGTGGCTCACTTTCAGATTTACTGCTACTGGATAGCTTCTTCTCTGAAACAGCCATCACACCAGTCTCAACTTCAGGTATGAGATCTACCTGAGTCTCCCCCAGGCTACCAGACCTACATGGCTGTCTCCAAGCATGTCTGAGTGTCATTGCAGGCACACATGGCACTGCACCATCAAAGTAATTCCCTAGTAGGACATCTGCAGGAATATCCTCAAAAACGCCTACCTGCTTGCTTCCAATTTTACCCTCCCAGTCAAGATGAACCCTAGCCAAAAGATTTGGAATAAGGTCCCTCCCAATACTCTGACTGGAGTGGACTATCCAAGCAAGTACTGCTCTTGCTGGCCTCACAATGATTATATCAGAAGCTGTGACTCTATTAGCAGTAACCTGTTTGCTATCTACTAAGATAGGATACACATTTTATTGATAGATTGGCACCCCTGTTGTTTCCAAACAACTTACCACTGATAGTTTGTCATCCCCACTTTCTGACACCCTCACCTTTTGTTTCTCAACTTACCTCAATGGATATTTGACTGCTATGTGGCCCCACTGGCTATATTTGAACCATCTAATTCCTAATTGTGCACTTGGACTAGTAGTTTCCCCTGTTACTGGTGTACTCTGTTGGAGTGGTTTAGACTGCCCCCATTGGTTCCCTTATATCCCTGTGCAGTGCTTAATATCCCTTTCTTATATATTGGTGTTCTGCTTGCTACATAGAGATCCCCTTTTCTCCCAACCCGTCTGCAGCATTACACTCTTAGTCTGCTAACCAGATTTTCATGTCATCAGGCAAAGTACTGAAGGCTTTTTCCTTCACTAAAAGGTCTGACAGTCTCTCAAAAGTGCTGACCTGACACCCACTCACCCATCTGTGAAAGTAAGTATTTAAATCAGCAATCTAATCCCATACACTTTCATCTACCCTGCATCTGTCTTCACAAAACTTTTTTATATAAGCTTCAGGTGTTAGCTTAAAACACTCTAGAAGACAGTTCTTAACTTTAACACAATTTGAACAATATACATCAGACAGTTATAATGTGGCCTGAACAGCTTCACCATGGAGTAAGAGAGTCAGGAGCCGAATCCAGAGCTCACAGTCAACATCATATGTACTCTCTCAAATATATGGATAAAACTATCAAAGTCATCCTTGTCCCTGTATTGAGGAAAAAGTTTACTTACCTTTACAGCTTCTTGTGTCCAGTTATTCCCTTCCTCATTACCTCCCTGATTGCCTTGAAGGGTAAGAAACTCCACTTTATGCTGGCACTGTCTCACATTTTTCTCGGCTTCTAAACATTGCATTTTCTCCTCAGCCTCCAATCATTTGTCCTCCAGTTCATATTGAATCTGCTTTTCCCTTTCCTCAGCCTACCATCTTTGGGCTTCCAGGTGCAGTCTCCCTTCAGTCAGCAGTCGTCTGGCTTCTAGTTCATATTGTCACTGCTTCTCCTCAACCTCCAGATGTCACATTTTCTCCTCAGTCTCCAGTTCCAGTCTACTTAACCCTAGACAAATTCTCAGGTCCAGTGAAGAAAATGTGGACTGTCCTGTCTCAACAGGATGCACATCTCAAAAAGCAAACTGGATATCCTCCAAAGAACTCGTCCGAGCTGAAGCTACATCTAAGGCTGAAATCAATGCTTCATTAGTCAGGTTGGCATGTACCAGTCCTCTGGATTCCCCCTGCTTGGCCAACTGGTTATTTGTCAGCTTAATATACTCTTCTGCTGACATCTTTGCTTGCTGTCCCTGACTAACTAAAAATAAATAAAACTGTGGTTGACTGAGATTCTGTATGTTTACTTTGTGGCTGTTGAGAGTGCACACCTTAATGACAACTCCCCACAGGCTACTGAAGTCCAATTAAAAATCCCACACCACTGGCACCAACTAATGTGATGTCCACAAAATCCCACCACTGCCACCAATTAATGAAATGTTATGATAATGTCCCACTGAACTGCCACCAAATAATGTAACATTTCCTACTATCCTGGGTCAGTAACTAAAGAGCTTCAATTCTCACTACTGACTCCAATGTGAGACTGTTACTTAAACAGGAGAAATAGTTCACAAGTTTCCCCTAAGAGTATAACCAAAAACATGCTCTATAACCTTGGACTGGATTATATACTTCTGTCTACCCCAAATATAACTCCTTATTACACACTACAAAGCAATGTTTCCCAGTTTAAGACATCTGATAGACTCACACTATAACAAATTAAAATTCACACATCCAAACACTTTAGGAAAAGCCTGACACAGATTTCCATCTGTGTCCCTTCCCCAAAACAATACATTAATGTACTGCCACCAATCAAAATATCTCCATGCCCTTTTAAAGGGGTGTCCAGTTATGAAAATTAAATATTAAAACAAGTAGTAGCAAATAACCCAAGCAGCCAGGCTTTCGGAGTGGCTCTGGCAATTATCAAAGCAAACATAAGCACTCTCAAATCACTAAAGAAAACACTGATTGACCAGCCACAATGTAAGCTAATAAACATATTTAGTAATGAGCAAAATGATTACAAATATAAAACAGTAATTCCCAGTAAACAAACAAAACTGAATCACCAGGAAAATGAAATCAGTACTGTAGGATAGAAATCCATCATTTAGAAAAACTCTAACTGATCTAACTGATTAATTATAATTTTCCTATCTAACTAAAGAACACTGTCCCTGATGTAAACTAAATTACTACAACAGAGCAAACGCAGGCTTACAGTTCTTGGTGAGTCATTTTGGGTATTAACTGCACAGTACATATGTGAACAACTCACAACTGACTGTTAACTGACAACCGTAACTGACAACTGACCTCACCTGTCTTTGGCAGGCTCTTTTATAGACTAGCCTGTTACAACTGTTCCAGTTCTAATTTTCATTTCATATTTTAAAAATCAACCAGCAGCTGTTTACTAAAGTTACTTCCTGTCTTTAGCTTCTGACAGTAACACATAGCAATTACCAACATTCCGATGGCATCATCTGAATCTGAGACAGGTTTGCCTTTAGGATCTTTCTTCATAATCATGCACAGTTAGAAATGTAAAAGGAGACTGTTCAAGTCTTTAAAACATTCTGTACAAACAAATAAATCAACATGTAAGAACTCATTTACAATATCACAGCTAAACATGCTAGCATATAATACACAGGTTAATCTGAAATTATGTACAACACCTCAGCCAGACATGCTAGCACAAATAACAGTGTCTAAAGTCTTCAAACATGCACACACACAAACATAAATATATGTATATATACTGTTTCTCTACACACACACACACACACACACACACACACACACACACACACACACACACACACGTATACATATATATATATATATATATATATATATATATATATATATATATATATACACACACACACACACACACACGTGTGTTTAAACACTCATACAAACGTGTGTGAGCACACATGCAAAGATTCACAAACACAAACAGCAAATTTTAATGCAAAATTACATGACAGCTGTGCAATCAATGTTGTTGCTGACTTACTGAATGGATAAAAAATATTCATGGTACTTATCCATTCATATTTCATTGTTCTTTCTTACATTATTTTTTAATGCAATACTCCATGGATTTTACATATGTTAACACCTATGTAGTACAGTCCCTACATTTTAGTCTGCTGAATGAATCACATGCAGAACCACAAACACACATACACACACACACACACACACACACACACACACACACACACACACACACACACACACACACACACACACACACACACACACACACACACACACACACACACACATTCCTCACCTCTCTTTACAGTTGATTCCTTTTCATACTCTTACATATCAAATCCCCTTTCCCTTCAGTAAAGTTCCTGTCAAACATTTTAATACATATAACCAAACTCGTTTACAGTCTGGTGTCCACCAGGTGGCTGCATGTGTACTTTAACCATATCCTTTGCAGTATTTCTTTTAGCATACATCTGTCATATCACCTCTCATGCCACTTGCATTTGCACTCTCACTTCATACGAGTTATGCATATTATCACCAACTCTTGCATTTCAGTCTCCTAAAACATACTAATCTGACATTTTGTAATCCATTGATAGGTGAGTCCCTGCCACAGATTGCTGTCTTATTATTCTACACTCTACTCTTAGCTAAGTCGAACATGCCTACAAATAGTATGTGAATCCCATGAATATCCCAGTGCTACCAGAACAGTAAGATCTGTACAAAATAATATCAGAGCTTTTGATGTTACTGTAGAATATTCATTAGAAATGTGGAGTCTGGCTTCTAGTGCTCCCAGAACTTCTTATGAAAAATGAGTTCAAAATGATCTATCAGTCCCCAGGTTAGGAAATGATATTCTGAAGGAAGGAGGTTAATACGTATGCATAAACGATGCAAAGCCTCAGTGAATTAGTTGTTTAAAAATTAATGACTAATTTCAGCAAAATGAGTTAGTGAAATATGAAATCAGCATTGTATTACACATGCATTACAAAACATGAAAGTAATAAGTGCATTATATGAAAATTCATGAACTCACTTGTGAGGTAACTGAACCACTTGTACTTAAACCTGGAGATTGTTAAAATGTAACAGAATGACCACAAGTTGAAAGGACGATGGCATCACTAGGGTGAAATAATTGTAGGTAAAATGGACACTACAGTTTACATGGTTCATTTTTGTGCATCTTAAACAATACAGTATTACTGTCACCTTCTGACAATCTAGGCAAATCGTATTGTAGACAAACAAATGATTATGAATCTGTTCTGTCTTATTTGCTCCAACACCTTTTGATTAAAGAGGTAACAGATGATGGATAAAAAAGCAAAAAAGGATTGTACAAGTAAAGTGTTAGTAATGCAGTCTATGAACTGTTGAGTCATAAAGTACTTAAAAACTGGTAGAGCTGATGTCATACAAGCACTAAAAAGTTTTTAGTATGAATCCTTTCACTAAAGGATAAGGATGTTTAATTAGTTGCAGTTACACTGAACAAAACTGATGACAGGATAAACCAACTGATATGTAACATGGTGGCACAGTGGCACAGTTGGTAGTGTTGCTGCCTCACAGCAAGAGGTTCCCTGGTTCAATTCTGTGTAGTCTGCATGTCCATTAGTGTGTTTGTGTGTGCTTCTTCTGGGTGCTTCAGTTTCAAGACATGCAATAAGTAGATTAGCTACTCTAAACTGGCCATAAGTATGAGTGAATGTTCAAGTGTGTAGTGTGGATGAACTACCATGGCAGGGCTAGTCACCCAGTGGTGTGCACTTTGACTCTAGATGATTGTCATTGTCGAAATGGCACTCTGGCTACATGTGCAAAAATGGGAAGGGCTATTGATGGATGGCTGTAACAATATACAGTAGAGGTAACATAGCACTGAGCTGGTATGAAAGATTTGACAATTCTGATGCAAGGATTTTAACACTGCCATATGATATTTGATTTCTTTTTAACAGTGTCAACAGGCATTTTATTTATTTATTTTGTGATACTCTATCAATAGCTAACAATGGTAGTGTTCAAATATGTATGCATTAGTCAATGTTTACTTTATTATTCTTTTAAATTCTTATGTAATAAGGACCTTAGTGGTGTCCTTTTTTATTTAGATAGAGAACAAGGCAAACTGCATAGGAAGAGAGCCTTGGGTGTAATTTCTATAGGGTATGTGATAGCTGATGGGTGCAGGTAACAAGTATACACATTTAGGGTAGAACAATTAAGCAGCAGTTCATAGGTTCATACTAGGCTATCTGCCCTAGGGCATTTATAAGCCTAGCCAGAATGTGTTTGGCTTTCACCCCCCATTTTAAATTTATTTTGCTATGCCCTTTTTCGAGGTTAGTATACTGTGCCTCTGTCTAACAGTGACACAGAAGTGATACCCGGGGTAAACCTACGATCTCCCATCCACTCATCAAGATTCCTCTTGAAGAGAGTCAATGAGGGACTCTGCCTAACCTGGACTGGGATTTTATTCCAGAGTGAAGGGAGCCTCTGGGTTATGAATCTGTCCCTCCAGCATGTCCTATTTATTTCAGTGCTGAGGTTCAAGTCTCTCGAGCGCGTAGCTCGATGGGATTTGGATTTTCTGAGGTGCAGCATGTCCATTAATTCCGGGTTGGACATGGCTTTATACGTCAGGCACAGATCGCCTCTGAACAGGCGGTATGCCACTGAGTAGAGCTGGAGTTTCTTTAACCGGGCAGCATATGGCATCTGTTTGAGCCCTTTGATCCTCTTGGTGAGGTACTTTTGGGGTCTTTCCAGTTGCTGCAGGTGTCTGGTAAGGTACATCCCAAAAGGGGCATTATACTCAATTATGGGCCTGATGAGGGATGAGTAAAGAGGCACGATGACGTCCCCTGATCTAGATGTGAATCCCTTCATGATTAGGTGGGCTATATAAAATGTTTTTCTAACCACTTTGGCCACGTGGTTGTCAAATGAGAGATTGCTTTCAACTTGGGTCCCCAGGTCCCTAATTACTTCTTCTGTACTTAATGGATTACCACCTATGTGGTAATTTGTGGGCACTTTATTTTTGCCAAAGGGGATGACTATACACTTTTTGGCATTTAGCTTGAGGCCATGGCTCTGGCACCAGTTGTCTGTTTCTATGAGGCCCTTTTGGAGGATGTTTGTGTTGGCTGGAGAGTCAATTATGGCACCCAGTTTGCAGTCATCTGCGAACTTGGTCATCCACAGTCCTTCCGTGTTGGCCTGTACCTCTGAGAAATATATACCGAACAAGAGAGGTCCCAGGACTGAGCCTTGTGGGACACCACTTGTAACTGGTTTGGAGTCTGACATGGCTCCAGCAATTCAACCATGTGGGTTCTGTCCTTGAGCCAGTTTGCAATCCATCTAGTGACATAGGGGTTTATATTTAACCTGGTGAGCTTATCTATAATGCCCGAGTGGGGTATTGTATTGAAGGCTTTTGCGAGGTCCAGGTAGGCTGTGTGGACCACCTTCCCCTCGTCAATGGCCTTGGTGACTGTTTCAAAGAAATCAACCAGGTTTAAGAGGCAGGATCTGCCCTTAACAAAGCCGAACTGGGTAGGATCCAGTGTTTGTAGGTCCCCAATATCTTTATTTATGAGGTCCATGATGATCCTTTCCATAGCTTTGCAGACCAAGCTAGTCAGGCTTATGGGGCGATAGTTTCCAGGATCTATTGAGGCACCACCTTTATGGAGAGGGACCACTGTTGCTGTACGCCACTCTTTGGGCACATATCCTGTAGTAAGACTGAAATTGAACAGTAGTTTTATGTTTGGGTTTAGCTCTTCTTGGAGTTCATGTAGGATGCAGCCCGGGACACCATCTGGTCACATTGATGCTGTGTTTTTTGCTTTGGAGAGGGCGGCTCTTACCTGAGCATCTGAGATGTCAGGGGGGCAGCACTCTGCTGGGATAGATATTTGCCCTTTTGGTGGGGAGGGGGGGGAGAAGTTTACGCTGAACCTGTCAACTAGGATGTTGGCAATGTCTGTGGGTTCGGTGTATTTTTTGTCATTTTGGACTAATTCTGAGCATATCTGGGAATTCCCACCCAGGTTCCTAACATAACTAAAGAAAGCCTTGTGATTATCCTTAGTGTCCTGTGCAATTTTTCTATCAAAGCTGGCCTTAGACAATTTTATGAGTTCATGAGTAAATGACACACTGAATACTATATCTGGGCTCTGTGCATTTAATATTTTACTGTGAAATGCCATTAGGCTAATGCACAACAAAAGGTAGCAAAGACAGACTACGTTTGCAACAGCCATCTATGTGTCTATCTATCTGTCTATCTGTCTATGCATTCAAGCAGCAGGAAAGTGGAAAGAAAGCCTTATGTTGAACAAGTTTGATGTTAAGATGGCTGAGTAAGTAAAAAAACAAAAGGGGGCTGTCGTAATACAAAATAGCATACATTGTGTGATTCTGGGACACAGGTCACTGACTTTAATGGCCATAAAGCATGAATTTTAAATAACAGTGTATACATTTTTAACAAAGCAAACATTATAGAATTATAGTTCCGAGAAAATTTAATTAAGTTCCTCCACTGAACACCTCACAGAGATAAATAAAAATGTTCAATGTAGCTTTCAATTAATGTAATTAAGTCCATATTTATGTGATGGGCATGTCCCATTATCTTCCATGCTATGGGATTTGCTTTCTGTAGTCCCAAACTTCCAGTCTGAATTAATTGCATTTTGGAGTAACAGGCAGAGTGTCATATGCAGCAGTCCTCCTTGGTGAATGTGATTATGCATTATCTCATATTTGGCAGCTTATATTAATGCTTCATAGCAAAAAGATCTTATTAATGGTTAAACATTACAGTGAAGCAGTATATAGTGGATCTAAAGGAAAAGGAGGGAAGTAAATGTTTTTCCTCTAATAATGCAAGCAATCAAGTTAAATTCATTTATAGTAATTATCATATTTATGGAAATAATGTAATGATCTGATGTTTAAATGTATGAATTCTTCAATTTATAGTAATTATTGCATTTATGGCAATAATGTAATAATCTGATGTTTAAATGTATGAATTATTCAGATATAACAGATGATACAAAATCAACAAGTCATTCTCACATACTAGCTGATTATGAATTTAAGCAGAACTTTTTCAATAGAATGTTGATGACCCATTAAACAAAAGGACAGTAAATATTTCTAATCAAGAATAAATCTTAAAGGACAGTGTATGCTGCAAAAATGACAACTGTTTCAAAACTGGTGTATGAATAAGTGTTTCTATAATGACTTGAGTCATCAACAGAAGTGTGTACCTCCAAGTGTTAACTTCGACCTCAGTTTCTTTAGGACCTTAGTGTTGGAAAATAATCCCCTTTTCAGTGTTTAGGTACACTGCTTATCAATATAGATTTTAACAAGCCAAAACTAAGTAAATGCAGAAGCGCTAAGCAAAAAATCAGCCATTACTTAGTCCTGTGTAAAAAAAATATAAGTCAGATGCTTCCCATTCTAATCAAATATTCTGGCTTTATTTATCTGAAATAAGTGCTTTCAGACATCATCTTATCTGGGACTAGCTAATGGTAGATTATTTGCTTAGCTCTTCTGCATTTATGTGGTTTTAGTTTGGTGATAACTGTATTAACAGATACTGCACCAAAATAGAAAAAAAGGGATTATTTCCCAACATTAAGGTCCTAAAGTGACTGAGACTAAAGTTTGCAGCAGCTTGGAAATGCACCCTTTTGTTGATGTTTTAGGGTTATTGCTGCTTAACAGTACAATTGGGTATGCTAAACAAGTAGGTGTACTTGATGTAGACTCCTCAGTCATACTTCTCAATTGACCAGATTTTTGCAGAACATGCAGATTTTTGCCTCATATTTTTGATTTATTTGTCATACAATTTGTGGTTTTCTAGCAAATCACATGAGGACTGAAGTCATGAATTAATGACATACTTTTGTTTCAGGCTTCCTACCTTTCAGGAAATGCATGGTAACGCAGAACATTTTATTCCAACAACTTTCTAAGTTTATAAGAGAAATATATAACTTCTGTCACTATTTTGTAGGCCTTTGTTGCCCCATTATTTTTGGCTTTGTCCAGCTTTCTTGTGCTAATAGGTTGAGATGTATGTCCTTAATGTATAATAATGGCTTACACATGACAGGAAACACTGAAAGATTAGCATTAATGAATGAGGAGACAGTTGTATAATGGATGAACATGTGGGCCATTTAAAAGCTGTGATGGTACTAATACCAGAGAACTTATGTTGAGAATGTAGAGCTACATTATTAAACAACTGATATTCCAGAATGTAAAACTGAAAGGTCATTCAAATAAATTTCAGATCAAATATACGGACTGTTTGAGTGTGATACCCCTAATGACAGCAGAGTGTTAGATTTTGATAAAATAAATGAAATGAGGAATGAGCATATTCCGAACTGTACGATAGAACTGCATAGAACTAGATGAGATGGGAGAACTGCAAGTCAGAAGTGTGACTTACACAAATCTATCTCTTGGTTTATCTGTAGGAAAAAGATTCTGAAATCATATGAAAGTTATTATGGCCTTACATTCGACAGCAGGACAATCACTAAATTCACAATATCAATACAAAAGTAGCTGAGGACAAAATAAAACTACAGCAGTATACTGTTGTGTAATAAACTGTTAATTCCCATAAGAAACAAGTATATTTTCAGAAATGGAGGGCCATCACACAAAGCTGATACGTGATGTTTTAAGAAAAAAGACCAAAGAAAAATTCCATAAAAAGGAGAAATACTAAGAGAAGAAAAGTAATGGAAATAAAGGGAATGACAATTAGAGTGCTGGATGTTATATATTAGGGTCAACTGGAAAGATGAAAGGTGACGTTCCTTGCCCAGAATTTCACATGTTGACCAGCAGATTAGTACGGAAGAACCACATGATATACAAGATGATTCCACAGGCGTGATGAATGCCACTGCCTAGCTATGCTATGACAGCACCCCCATATTTTTAAACCAATATGTATGCATGGGAAGACTAGAAAATAAGAAGGATGGATGGATGAATGAATGGTGAAGAACATTTTGAGAAGATCAATATGACCTTGAATTTTTGTCAACAGAGTAGAAGAAGCAGACAATTGACCATGGACAGCTTGAAAAGGTGTTGACCTAAGAATATTGCATTCCTCAAAGGATGACAGACCAGATCATCAACCAGGAGGAGATAGATGATTGAAATCACTCAGCAGCTTGGCAACCCCAGTGAGGGACACTCCAGATCATGGTTCTATGTTCACTGGGCCTTAGAGATCATATCCCATTCCTACAAAGGATGCGTCATTGAGAGTAATGTGTGTTTTAATTAAGGAACAATAAAAAGTAACTAAAACTTAGTGCTAGAAATTATAACTGCCAGAAGCTAAGTGCCATCAAGTAATGTGAAACAAGTAAGTTGACAAAGTAGTAGAAAACCTTAGAATCATTGTGAACTGTGACCTCTGGTTAGATATCCACATAACCATTACCATCTGTAAAACATACAGAGTTGCTTACCTGATCTGACATAGGGGCAAGAGTCATGCAGGGAAGTTAATTATCCTCTGGTATATAGCTGTCATCATACCAGTCACAGAATACTGCACCCTGTTCTGTAACCTACTGAAATGTCATGTGGTGCAGTTGAAGAAAGTACAATTTCACAGAACTAAAAAACTTAAGAAAACAACTTAGCAACAAAGATAAGGGAACCTTTTACTCAATCAGTTAAACCACACACACACTAATAATCCAAAACTCTTCCAGATCTCAGCCAATAATCTGTTAAATTGAGGGATGCTACTCAGCCAACAAACACAACAGAAACAAAATGATACCATAGCAACCATTTCAATGCTCACTTTATGCAGACAGAACTGTCGTTAACCAACCAGGTGACTAATCAAGCTTTTCATGTCCCTACTCAATCAGTTTGCCCCTTTGAACATTTCTCCTTCCAAACATTTCTCACAGATATACAGAAATGAAGTACCTCAAAAAATTAAAACCTACTGCAACTTCCCCTGACAATCTACCTGGCAAATATCTTAAAATTGCAGTTGACACTATTGCATATCCAGTCTCAATTCTGAAAAAAATATCCATATCTAAAAATAAAATCTCCTCACTATGAAAAAAATAATTCATTATTCTGCCATACAAGAGTGGAATCAATACTGAGTTTTCAAACTGTAGGTCAAGTGCCATTTTATCTCCCCCTATTGAAAATGTTAGAAAATGTATACATATGCAAATTCTCAGTTATCTAATAGATAACCAAATTCTGTCTTCAACCTATTATGGATTCTATCCTCATCACAGCACAACTATTGCTTTGTTGAATTTTGTTAATACTGTCAATACCCAAAGAAATGCAAAAAAAAAACTAGTCTCCATCATCTTCCCAGACTTATCAAAAGCTTTTGATACTGTCTCCCACCAGAAACTCTTACATAAACTTTCATCCTTAGGACTCATCAACTTTTCACTGCAATGGCTCCATAGCTGCCTCTCAAACAGAGCACAGATAGTGAAATGGAAAAATTATTTATCCGCCTTCTTTGCCAGTATCTATAAGTGTCTCACAAAGATCTAAACCTGAACCCATATTTTTCAATATATTCATCAATGACTTCTACACTGCTACAAAAAATGTTATCCTAGATCAATACATTGATAACTCAAGCCTAATCTAATCTTCCAAAATTCCCTCTTTAAACATCAATACCTTATACAACAATCCTTATCATTGACTGAAACATGGCTAAATAAGGCACGACTACTTCTAAACTGTAAAAAAAAAAAAAAAAAAAAAAAAATTACTGATCTTTACTCCCAAAATGTGTCTCTACCAAAAACAATACTAGTCATTACTGTCTCTGCCAACAATACCATGACAGAACAGGTAAACCACACAAAATTATTTGGTGTCACCGTAGATGTTTATTTGAAGTTCAACCCACCATGTATCACACATGGTCAGAAAAACTCATCCAATACTAGGTACATTATACAGAGTGACATCCTACCTCACTGACGCAGCCAGAGGATGTATTGCCTCTACTTTCTTACTGCCATCTCCCGTCTATGCTGCCTACAATCTTCACTAACCTTCCAGTCTCACAACTGTTGAGACATGAGCAATGTTATAATAAGATAGCCAAATCTGTAGTAAACTATAACAGCAAAACACACCACTATCTAGCACTCAGACAATTAAAGGGTAGTGGTCATATTTCAAAGAATCTTGCAAAAAATGAAGACTATAGTGTGTTGGTTGTATTTTTACTTTCACTGTTTACTCAGTTTTTGTTTTAGGCAATTGACAATGATTTCCATAAACTGCAAAGCATTACAGGTAAGAAAATAAAGATTGGCAATTTCTTAATTACATCATGGTGTCACTATATAACCACGTATTATTTCTCAAGGTAAGAGGTTCCACCTGTAAGACCTAGTTAACAATGTGTCTTTTTGGGAAGTAAGAAACTCCTACTGATGTATTCAACATGGGCATACAATAGTCTGTTCATTAATTTAGATAATGAAACAAAATGGGTTCAGTCATTCATGATGTCATGGCAGGGATTTTAAGGTGACAAGAAAAAACCCAGGGCAGCATCATTATCAACAAAATGAAATGTAAAAAAACAGCACATTTTTGCATTAAAAACTGTATAATTTGGCACTGAATATGTTAAGGAAGTTATACCCAACTAAAAGGTTTGCTACTTACACTTACCATGGAATGTGACCAATATACTTTAAACAGGTTAGGACTACCACATCACCTGCTTATTTGTCAGCTGACTACAATACAAAGGCTTCTCTATAAGTAAAAATATTGCCCAAGCCTTAACAACTTAACACAACATTACTCTTCCAATAGAATTTAATACTCTGGTGAAAAATCACTAATCAATATATCCAAATAATCTAGTACCGAAGGTAACTGTCTGTAATCAAATAGTGCATCTAAACTATGGGACCACATCCTGCTACTAATGAAATCCTCTGAGAATGCAAACTCATTTAAAACACAATTAAAACCTCACCTATCATATAAATAGATCTATATATCTCCAGGACAAATGCCACTGTCATGTTCAGCTTTCCATATCATCAAACTACTTCTCTTCACTCAGAGTCTAATGCCTCACAACCAGTCTTCACCAGTACCTAAGACAGCAATATTTATAAACACCTTTTGTATCCTTTCATGAGGCAGATTGTTTTAGCAAATATTTTCTTACTGAGTGCATTTTCATCTTGCAGGTTAAATTATTAAAACCAACTTTGATTAATGAAAATGCATGTGTAAAGGTTACTACAGAAACTGCAGACAAGCTAAAACATGTCACAGAAAATTTTGGTTTCAGTTACTGCTGATATAGTCTTATTGTGTTGGAATATAGATAATCAGTTTGGATTCAAAGCCATTGAAGTGTGACCATTTAAATATACTGATTAGAAAAATAATAGACTCAGTTTATTACATTATTGGATTTGGTTCTAAAATAACATTTTTAAATCTGAAAACAGGAGAAATGAAATGTATGATTGTGGGTACTAGTGTGGTATATACTTTACTGAAAGCTGAATGTATTATATTTGAGTTTTAAGAAAAGCAAACTTGTTATGAGAGGTCTTAAATAAATATTAGCATGTATTTACTTCTTATCCTTATATTAAGAAGTGGCACATGATGATAGTTTTATAACTTATAGGAGATCAATTATCAAGGAATTGTTGAATGGAGTCATTTCCATCTGAAGATAAACCAGTTGACAAATTTAAGTACAATGTGCAGTTGTCAGGATATAACCAAAAATCGCAATTTAGGTACTTGTGCTTAATTTATATAGCTCACTGTAGTTGTGGAGTTTTTTAATGCTGGAAAAAAATGAAATGATACTGACAGCATTACAATGATATTAAGAAAATAAATAAGAATATACTCTTTAGATGCATTTTAGAATGTGGCACCGATCACTAGTTTTAGGTTTTTTTGGAATGACTGTTTTAAATGATGTAGTTAAAATGTGAACATAGGTAATGAAATTCTAATAGTGTATGTGACACCAGGGAAATGGGACACCTCAGAAAATCCAAATCCCATCGAGCTACGCGCTCGAGAGACTTGAACCTCAGCACTGAAATAAATAGGACATGCTGGAGGGACAGATTAATAACCCAGAGGCTCCCTTCACTCTGGAATAAAATCCCAGTCCAGGTTAGGCAGAGTCCCTCATTGACTCTCTTCAAGAGGAATCTTGATGAGTGGATGGGAGATCGTAGGTTTACCCCGGGTATCACTTCTGTGTCACTGTTAGACAGAGGCACAGTATACTAACCTCGAAAAAGGGCATAGCAAAATAAATTTAAAATGGGTGGCTAAAGCCAAACACATTCTGGCTAGGCTTATAAATGCCCTAGGGCAGATAGCCTAGTATGAACCTATGAACCTATGAATAATAAGTGTTTCATTAATACATTTTAAAGGAAAAAGTACATGTTTTCATTAATTATTTTTCGGTTAACAGAAGTGTATATCAACATCTTTGATATTTTAAGTGTGTTGATCACATTCCAAAGCATCTTTGTTTTTATAACTATATTTCAATCTCCAGATATATTCAATTTGCAAAAAAAAATGGAGATTACAGTGTGGTGATTTTTTTTTCTCTGTTTATTCAATTGTTTGCTATATCCATACCTATAACATGATGTCATGGTAGGTGCTGGACAGTAATTAAAATAAAGGATTATGGGTAAGAAAAATAACTTACTTCTTTAGAAGCGCAGCTTCTTACATAGTGGTGACACTGCTACTACATCATCATCATGAGTTATTTCTCAAGGTAAGGTACTCCACCTGCAAGACTGGTTGATAATTTGTCTTTCAAGGAAGTAAGAAACTCCCATTAATATATTTAATATGGAAATACGATACATTAATTCAGCTGATGAGGTATTGTGGGTTCAGTCTTTCATTACAGGAATCTTCAAGTGCAAGAAAAATTTCAGGAGCTATTCTTATCAACAAAATAGTATGGAAAAACAATATACATTTTGCAAAAAAAATTTGCATAATTTGGCATTGCATATGGTAAGGTAGCTATACCTAGCTAAACATTTTGTTACTAACATTTGCCACAGAATGTGATCAATAAACTTTAAGAGTTTAGTTTAATTTGTGTTTCATACTCTTTATGAAGCAACATATGATTGGAAAACATGCACTGGATTTTAATAAACATTGCAGATTATTGTGGAGTTTGGTTTTTCATTCAGGTTTTGGCTGTTGTATGATATTAAAATCTGCTACTGTCTAGCATATGCTATAAGTTTCAATATCAAGACTTTTGCCACCTCAGAGAAGATGGCTGGTAGCAAGGGATGAAGTATAACTACGTAGCTCAGATAAAAGAGGAGCCATTACCTTTTGCATAAAATAGTCACATATTAGAAAAGGTGAAAAGCTGACTGCACCTTTTCCATATGGTACTATTCATCTAGGATCAGCTATCACCCCTACAGGTGTAGGAGAAAGGCAAGGTTGACCCATTTATGCTAAGGTAATTGAATTCCTAACAATATCTGTAAATCACACTACCAGTTCTGTTTCACCTCTTTAGTTCACTTGTTAGCACGTTTGCATTTCATAACTCTTTTTAAGATTCTGGTATGCTTTTTGCCATTTGTATATATCAGCATTGTTTAGGATGCCTTACATTTACAACTACCACTTGCAAATATTTATTTCTTCATTGGACACGTTTCTCACACTGCAAGAAAGAAATAAGTTTTACTTTCTCACTCTCCAATAAATAAATACGTTTTGCTTTCATGTTTTAAGTCCCTTAATCATTTCTTACAAAACAGCTAAGGTAACTAAAACATTGATTTTCCAGTTTCCAAGTTATAATCATGAACTTTATTATTATTATTGATTTCTCCTTATGTGACAAGTGTTTACTTTTTGAGTACTTAATTCCCTGTTAGGTGATTTCATTTATTCATGGACATTTTATCACTTTCTATGCCACTCTTAAAGTTTATTGGTTATGTTTGGGAGCAGCTTTGTTTTATAATGAATATCTTTTCCTGTTGTACCCCTCATGATATAGTTGCAAGTTATTCTGAAAAAACTAAAGATTACAAGGAGCAGTTTAATTTTTGAGTTTCACTATTTACTCAACTTTACTCTATAACCAAACCAAAACAGTGATCTCATGATATGTACTGAAAGATTTTCATAGATATGCACAGCATTATAGGTAATTAAAATAAATTACTTCTTTAGATGAGCTGTATCTCATTTATATTGTGGTTTCACTACTGTATCATCATGTGTTACTGTTCAATGTAATGTCTTCCATCTATAAGATGTAGTTGAGAACTTGTCTTTCTAGGAATCAATAAACCACTACTGTATTTAACATGGAAAAACAGCAGTTTTCACATTAATTTAGGTAGTGAGGCATTGTTGGTTCAGTCTTTTGTGATGTCATGACAGGGATTTTCAGCTCTGAGAAAATTTTTAGGGGGCAGTCCTTACCAACAAAATAAATTGCAAAAACAACACGTTTTCCTTCAAAAACTGTATAATTTGGCATTGTTTGTAGTAAGGAGGTTATATCTAAAACCTAAGGTATGTTACTTAACATGTGCTTCAGAACATGATCAATACATTTTAAGTTTTGTCAGCAAACTTTTCTATCATATGCTATCACCCATGAATATCCCTGTATTCAGTTGTACTATTGATTAAATATTTAATGCTGAAGTGTCTTCTTTTTCCCTATTTGTACCCAAGTTCTAGCTGTAATTATATAGAGTACTTAAATTTCTTACTACTTTCAAGTTGTGTTTTGTCACCCTGTTTTCTATTTACTGACTTGCATTTATAAATAATGCATACCCAAAGTGAACATGGTTTACCGTGGCAACTAGTCGGCTTACTCATACCACACAGTGAATGATGTAGTAAAGGTATTTTCATTATGTTGTTTATCTGATCCAAGTCTGCCATTTCATTTACTGATGTAATCAACTCAGTTACAGCTCTTAAGACTTCTCAACAGTAGACTTTTATGCATATATTGCTTTACCAAATGGTTAAGAGGCTAAACATACACCAGGTAACTGAACAGTTTCCTGATACTTTAATATGACAATCAATAACTACGGTTTATGAAAGTATAGCACATCTATCTTCTAGTATGGCTACCTAAGTTCTGCATAGACCAATATTACTACTACAGCTACAGTCTCAGTGACATCCCAAACCATATATATTTAATTAGAAAAGCAATTATCTAACAAAGAATGCAAATCTCATACCCTAAGTGGTAGTAGCCACTCTAGGACTCAGAGTGCAGTAATGGAGAATCATTTACCATTCATTCATTCTTTCAGTCTAATGAAATGCAATGTAATCTTATTTTGTCAGAGACATATCACTCACACCTTCTTTGCTGTTGGATATTTTCTTTAGGTATTTACCGATCTAATTCACATAATACAGCATAGATTCATAGGTTGGTACTAGAATATCAGCCCTAGGGCCTATACAAGCCTAGCCATAACAATTCCCTGGCTATTTCTTCCCACAATATTTACTTCCCTGGACCCCTGTCTAGCAGGGCGACTGATGTGATCCCTAGGGTGAATTTCCTATCTCCCATCCAATCATCAAGGTTCCTTTCAAAGAGGGCCAAAGAGTAGCCCTACTAAAAGACCTGCAGCTCTCATCAGGAAATATTCATCCCAGAATAAAAATAATAATAATTCTAAACTATAAGCAACTGTGCCCGCATGCTTTCCTTACTATGTCAATATTGTCTCTCCTCTGTGCAGTTCCCCTACTGCATGTAATTAGTATGGTAAATATGTTTATTAGATTGTACGTACTGTGGTCAAAAATGCCTTTGAACAAAGGGAAAGGCAGCTGGCATTCTTTATCTTTATCGAAAGGTAACTAACTTATCGCACATTACCAAGTGAGAGATTATACTACAGTGGGCAGTGGGCCCTTTCCCAACTGTAGTGTTATCTCTTAATTAGAATATAAGTAGCAAGGAGTATTGGGGTGCACCCTCCTGCCAAAAATAGTGCTTAGTGTGATTTTATATTTTTAGTTATTTTGATAATTAGTATTGTCTATATGTCATATACTCATTTAATAATATAGGTTTAATTATACTAAGCCATATCACTTTTGGAGTTATACAATATTTTATAGTCATTTAAGTCTATTACAGGAATGTTACATGTGAAGATATTTCTGATGTACTTATACTTTTTATTTTACACCATCAGCTGCAGATCCCTGTTACACTCTTCTCTTTAATTCTTACATATGCCCCCATAAATATTCCTTCTTTAAACATTAATAGTCTGAATACAGGAGTCAAATGAATCAAGCCATTAGCATTTTACTGAAACAGTCTTGACCAAGCTCCACTTAAAGAACCACACCATTCATAGTCTGGACATCTGAAGTCACACTGACATCTTAACCTAGTCATTCATTAACAAAGAATGTCAGTCTTACAGCAGATTTCCAGTCATAGCTAGATGTTGCTTTCCAAAAGCAGAGCTCCATTACTGGCTTACATTTTGCAGGTATGGGAAGAAAGACAAGTAAAGTATTTTATCCACTGCTGGCCATCAACCAACATACTTTTTGTTTCCAGTAGTAATTTCAATGGTTTAGCAGCCTTTAGGACCGAAGTGATGCTAAACACCAAGAATAACAGCATACCTAGGTCTTTTAACACCATGACCTATGAACTTACATTTGTGAATTACTTACTTGAGCTCTGAACAAAACATAAAATCTTCCTGTTCTAGGTTTTAACATACCGTGAGATTCATGAACCATCATGTAGGCTTTGCACAAAGCCTACATGATGTTTATGTGTTAGTGAGATGAGCTGCAGTGATAGTTGCATAAGCATGCTGTTCATCATGCCTACATGGATACAAGCACGTTTTCATGGCCAACAATATTGCTGGCAGCCAGGAAACACACACAGTAAACAAACAGACTTGTCTCCGGGCAAACCTGTTAAGTGTGCTCACATGGTCACCAGGAAGGGCTACATATGGCAAACGATGCATGCTGTATACAGCAGGGAAAGTGTACTGAGGATACTGTGCACATAAATGAAACATATGAATATAGTAATAACTAAGAAGGGCTATAAAATGGCAAGAGCAACTACAATACATGGGTTACCAGACAGGAAAAATGTACCGAGAGCAATGTGCACAGAAATCAAAGACATGTATATAGGAATATATAAGAGATGAGGGTAATTGTTCAAATTCTAGTACAATAATTGATGAGAAAGTGTTTATGTCACAAAGAATATTTGCAATAATAATAAAATTTTGCAGTATGTATCTCAGAATAGTTAATGATGGTCACACTTCCTGAACAAATGTAACGAAATAAAAGCAGACATAATGTTATAGCATGTGACAGTTGCACAACTTCACATTGTGACAGAGGGGAATTATATGACATTCGAATGTCAATGAGATGCTGAGCTGAGATGATAATTCACTAGGATAGTACATACGTTATGGGATATTTGCACAGTGTGCATCTCTTCAATGTAACATGTTGGAAAATAGGAATTGCTCAGAAGCCACAATCTCCTTTTGCAGAAATTGAACCCATGTCACCGATGACCTGTGTGTTAACTGTGTATGCCACAGAAAAAGGCTTAATGCATGAATGATGAGGATCACCTTTGAAGTGAATTATGCACTTCAATATTCTAATGGTTATGCATCCCACATGTAGGTGCGTGTTGTGTTAGAAACATGGGAGAAGAGTATAACATACATAAATCCTTTGCGTAAGGCTCTCCTCCTGACACAGTTATTGTATAGATAGATAAACACATGCAAACACCACACTATGATGCAATGTATTCCCAAGAGCTATATATTGTCAGCATCTGCCACAGGATGAAGCAATGGGTATTGTCATCAACAAATGAAATTAATGTGTGAATTAAGAAAGGATCCCTGATAATGAATATTATATCAGCATGTCAGACTGATGACAATTAAATGAATATACTCATATGCACACAACTGTGATCAGTCCTATATCAATATTCCATGGTCAAGGAAGATTTCTCTACATATCGGTACACATACCACCCAAGAACTGGAGCACACTCGAGCATACCACAGTACTCAATGCATGTGCCAAAGTAACACTATCACCATTTCATTGGCTGAACAAATGCCCTCTGCCATGAAATCCAAAGCTACATTCATATGTGTTTGTGCAATATATCAAGGGATATGACTGACGTATGATGGTTGTTGCTTGATGTCAGTACATTCACACAAAATGAATCCCTATGCTAGAATTGAACATCATAGTCTTATTGTTATCACAGCTAAAAATTGATGGGGGAGACCTCTGCCACTCTATACTTACAAAGTATAATTGGGGTGGATATCTTTCCTGCAGAACAGTTAAGGGCACAACTGCTTACAGGCCATTAATGCTGGTTTGGAACACTTGCCTAAGTGCTGAGAAAATCAACACCATAGTCGGATCAAGGAATGTGCCATGGCATAAGTGCATCGCTACTTGTCTATGTGTAGTTATGTGGAGGCATTACATAATATGTATGAATCAAGGAATATGTGTCCCTGCAATTACTTAGAATCATGCTGTATGTCAGACAAGGTCACCATATGCTAGGTATTCCTAAACATACCCGTAGCTCTCTGCTGTTGTCACTGTGATGGTAGCACACCAATTATGTACAATGTCTGCACAGAACACATGCTTTATTTAAGCAACAGCATACATTACATCATCTCGTGTCCTCACTCCTGAGAGGTGTCTCACTATAACTGTTATGGGATTATAATCTATTCAGATGACAGCATCAGTCTTCACTATAGCCTTTCTAAAGGAAATATAGAATAAACTCTTGTAACAGTAAACAACATCTACACATGAACATAGCACATGTGGGTGACAACACTGTTAACAACATGTACAGTATGCTGACTGTAAGCAATGATGTTATGATTTGAACTGTATAGCTAACAACACAGGCTAATGAAGGTTTGCTGAAATACAAGCACAGATACAGATTTATTTTATGACTGTGATACTGTTTCAATGTATGATATCACCATTGTGTATTATCATCATGCTTCCCCTAAAAATGGTGTTGCACAGCACAAGCACATATATGTGTGTGTGTGTGTGTGTGTGTGTGTGTGTGTGTGTGTGTGTGTATATATATATATATATATATATGTATATATATATATATATATATATATATATATATATATATATATATATATATATAAATACACACACACACACACACACACACACACACACACACACACACACACACACATTCTGCATAGTAAGAGGAAGAAACACACTCTCACACTGACAGTCATTACTGTATTCAGACTTTCTACCTGCATACTGACACAATATAAAAAACAAGTCTATTATATACACACAATACAGGAGAAGTCTGATTGCTTGTGAGCCACACTGCATCTTTGAAAGGATGACATAAGCTGTGCCATGCAAAGGAGATGTCTGTGCAAAAATGACTTCTACAGCTGTGTGCAATTCTAAATGTTGTCAGTACTAGGAGGTGTAATCTACTCCAGCATCCATTTGCATTCACACACAAACACACACACACGCACACACACACACACACACACACACACACACACACACACACACACACACACACACACACACACACACACACACACACACACACACAGTTAGGAGAGTCTCACTCCCTACCTATCAACTGACATAATCTACAGACAAGTATATTATACAGACGTGCCACAGGAGAAGTCCGATGTTAGTGGTGTGAGAGTCCATTATTGAATTGATTACCTCATCAGTGTGTTGCACAAAGTATGCATTTATGGACAGAGTGAAAGGGGGATGTGGAACTGATCTTACCATGTAAATGTTTCTCACAAATGAGAGTCTGATGAGCACACCTGTTGAATTAATCCTCCAGTAATACAATGGACCTGCCATCACACAAACAGGTTGACTGTTGTGAGACTGGAATCCCCTGCCTATCTAGCTATACAATCAAGAGGGCACAATATTTAATACAAGTGCCACCACAGAAGTTTGACTTCCACACTGTGAGATTGCACTTTATAGAGGATGACATCAGTGTGGTGCTGCAGAGAAGATGATGTTGAGAGAAGGGTCTGACACTGATGCGGACTCACTCTGCTGTGTAAAATTAACTCCAGGCTACTACTATATTGTGGAAAACAGTAGTTAAGGTCATATTTACACAACTCCATAACACACACACACACACACACACACACACACACACACACACACACACACACACACACACACACGTTGACTGCTGTGAGATGAGAATCCCCTGCCTATCTATCTATACAATGTAGAGAACACGGAAATTAGAGCACTTTTTCTATCTAGAGTACAGGGTACCTAACATAAGTGGCACCACAGAAGTCTGACTTTTATACTGCGAGAGCACACTTTATAGAGTATGATATAAGTGTGGTGTTCCAGAGAAGATGTTGTTGGGAGCAGGGTATGACACTGATGTGAACTCACCCTGCAGTGCAAAATTAACTCCAGGCTTCTTCATTATTATGGACAGCAGTAGTTAAGGTCATATTTATACAATTCCATACACACAAACACAAGTTGACTGGTGTGAGATTAGAACACCCTACCTATCTACTGAGACAAATCTAGAGGGCACAGTACTTAACACAAGTACAACTGCAGAAATCAGACTTTTGCACTGTAACACTGCAGTTTAGATATGATAAGTATCTTATTCTGAATCAGAGAAAATATTGTGATGTTGAACGTTTTGTGCAAATCCATATTTGTTGATATGACAGAGTAAGGTCAATGTTATAATCAATAATACATACGTACATAGATACTGCTGACTTATGCCAGGTATGTTGTCATTAATGTGTACCGCAAAACTAAGAGTGACATGTACCAACCTGTCTTGTGTATTTGAGACACATACACTTATGAAACACAGGATGAACAATAAATCATTCATGGATCATCAGGTTATGATGATGGCATGTAACATTAATGAATGGTTCTGATATTAGCAATGGTATGAGCTCATGCATGGGCAATGTGGTCTGTCAATACCAAGCAATACTTAATGCTGTAGTGCAAGAAGGATAACAAATGGTGATTTATGTGCATCAAGGCTCTATGTGGTTGTATACTTGTAAGTGCCAATGCTGCAGTGCAGTCCCACCAGTCCAGAATGAAGTGATAAGTTAACCACACAGTTTACTGCATTCCACAAGTACATTAAACAATTTCCATGCAGTGAAGTAATATAATCCAGTATCAATACTTATTTTTGTTCCAAATCTCTTTGTAAAGAACAATGTTGAGAAATAGCAAACGTCATTATAATTTGATGTGTTGACCGGGGACTGGAAAGTACCAGTGTTTAGTGGTGTTCAGTAGTGTTCCCTGCCAACCTTTGCACAAATAAGAATCACTGAGGAAATGTACAACAGCTCTGTTTTATCATATCATGTTGCTTATATATGCTCTGCATGTTTTGTTACACCTTTCAATGTTAACTCCAAAGCTCATTTTAAAAATGAAGTGTTGTATTTGTCTTCCCCATTAGCACAGCAGTACACTGTGAGCAAACAGAATTCTCTGATGAAGGAAACAGTGAAACATTACATTTGATGGGCCTTCTACAGTGTATTGAGGCTTAGCAGCGATGCTCGGCTGTCAGCACTCTGGACAGCAGTTAGTGGAGAAAACCTCTCAAACTAGCTTTTTCTGTCACACAAGTTGTAAACTCTCAAAGCTAAATGAAAAAGCAGAGGTGAAGAAGGGTTCAACTTCAATATGCAGATCATTTTACAGAGTGTCAGAATGTGATTATATACTAAATTTTTATCATGACTTTAAGAGTACCTTGTAATGACTTTTATACTTATGTTGCCTGGCAGAATTGTGTATGCAATAGCTACTGAAATGTTTTATACTGACTACATATGCTTTGAGGAAAATCACAAATTAACTGGGTGTACAATGTTGTGCAAGGCAAACACTAACTTGATTTTGCAGTAACACCTGAAATGCCATTTAGCATGACATACCACAGTTGCTCATTGCCAGACCTCATGCAAATGCTGAGGACTACAACTGATCAAACAGAAGGGGCTCAGACAGATACACAGGCAACTCATTCACAGGAAAAACACTTATAAAAACAGTAAGTAAGAGTTTCACCTAATGTTGTATTTGAAAAATTCTCAGGATGAAAATTAAGTTTACAGACCTGACCATTGTCTCCAGACCCCACCAAGGAATTCCTACTCACACATGTCAAAATCATACCTTTGAAGGGATGATAATAACCTATTTAGCCAATGGAAGATGTAGGTTTTATCCTTCAGCAAAGCAATGTCAGACTGAACACGCCATGGCATTTACATGCAGCAGCCTAATTAGGAATCAATAGTACAAATGGGTGAGAGAGAAGGGGTGAAGATAGAGACAGAGATTGAGACACAAATGAAAGGGTGGTGTTATGGGCCACTAATATACATCTTTATGGTGTGTCCTCAATATTAATCAGACATGCTCTTTACCGGTATATGAACTGTGGGGATGAAGAAGCTGTAGGACAGGCAAAAACTGATGATGACATGAGTTAAATAAGGGTGGTTTAATAATTCTTCCTTATGGGCCTGGATGTGTTTGCAAATGCTTTTATGAAACAGTATTCAAAATCTGCTCATGAAAGGCTATTACTGGATAAAAATTATGATGTATGTCATTAAACATATCATAGAAGGATAACATCAAAGTATGAAATAGTGTGACACACATCAGGACTTGAACCCTTGATATTATGGTCAAAAAGCAATCTTCAGACAAGTAGTTTCTGTCCAACACTCCACAGAGGAAGTTGCATTTTGTCACATTCAGTAGTCAAAGAACTGTTTGAGTAACTGTTGCAAAGTGTTGCCTTTATTCTGCCTTTACTCTCTAGTCAGATAGTGCAGCGTGGTTAAGCACCTTTGTGTAAGGATAACTGGACTCCAGAGGGTGATGGCAACAACTGACTTTGCCACAGGACATGAGCAGCCATTCACTGTCATTTGGCTTTAGTGAATGATGCCAAACCCAACACAAAGGCTGAGGACAAAAGGTAATCACTGTCTTATGAGCCATTTCTGGCTATGTGTGATTCTATTTTTTTGACTAGATTAAATGTTTGAAATAGCGGTTGATAGGAAAGTGGTGAAATGGTGGGGGGGGCAAGCAGAGAACAGAACACAGGGGAAAAATGGGTAGGTGACTACAACTAAATAATGTTGAACAGCCAATTGTATCAAATCAGTTGCGTCAAAAAGACACATAGGTGCAGTGGAGAGCTATATATGAGTCATTCATTTTTTTATGAGACAGATGCCCATTTATTCCTTTTTCTTCTGTCAAAGAGAAACAGATGTTGAGGAAAGTGCTGGGGATGGTACTTAGAAATGTGAAGGTCATATAGGAATGTTAAGTGAGGAAGCAGGTCCAGACATGTAGGACAAAATTAACAGGCAAGGATGGTGATAGACACAAAAGTTAGGGGGGCACCATGATTGGAGATAAGTAAGGGGCATCAGAGGCATGCCCAGTTCAAGCCTGAGAACAGTGAGAATCTAGTACTCACCCTCAGAAATGTCATCACTGTCTCATGTCTCAGTTTCCTGAGTCAGTGCTCAATGCTGCACTGTCTTAGCAATGTGACGAATCACCTTTTTGACACAGCCAATTCAGGCACTGAGACTCCTTTCCATTATAACCTCCACCAGCCTTATCAGCTCTTGGCAGGTGAGAAAATCACTACCTACATTAATATTACTCCTGGAAGGTACCAGTGCACTAGGTGCTGAAGCAGAGCTACCTGATGTGGATGGGGCAGGAAGGGCAGGAGTTGTGAGGGCAGACTTTCATCTTGGGACCCTGATGTGCTGGGTGTTGATTCTGTAATCTGTGGAAGGATGGTGGGCTGATCCCCAGTGGTCAGTCTACCCGTCTGTGCTACATGTCAGGTTTTGTAAGCAGAAATGCATGACAACAGAACATTTTTAACTCATTATAGCTGAGTGTGCCTGCATCAAATATTGCTTGTTGTTATTTGCATTAACAATTCCAAAACCATGCTACATACAAGGTATCAGAAAATGTCATCTTAAAGCATACATGATGGCAAACACGACTGCATTGATATTTGACCTCTGTCTAATGCAACTAAACAGATATTGAATATTAATTGTATGCTATTTATTTGTATAGTAATAATTTTAATATTTCTCTAAATATCATAACATTCAGGTAACACAGTCAGAGCTTCATAGCCTCATATGAATGCTCACAGTCGTACGAAGAAAATCCTGCTAGTAGTATGTGTCTTGCTTGAATGGTTACTGAGATATCATAAGCTGTTTATACAGCATTACAAATGAATATTCACTGCTTTTATTTTGACTTATAAAATCTTGTTTAAAAGCATCAAGCTGAATGAATGCCACCAATGTAAAGATTAATGTGTCCTGAATAGTTTGGCATTGACAGTTTTCTAGTAACACTTATGGTTCCAGAGATATGAATATTTGTTTGAACTGTAAGTTAATAGCTTCACTTTGTTAAGGGCTCACACCACACCCACTGGGAGTTAAAAGTGCACACTAAAAAGAGCTATACTGGAGGGAATTAGTTAAGCCATATAAAATACCCTCCCAAAAAAATAATAAAAAAAAAAAAAAAGAGAGAGAGAGAGAGAGAGAGAGGGAGAAAGGGGTGGGGTGAGACAGAAAAGAAGGAGTTAGATCCATGGTATATCACATGACTATATTATTTCATAGAAGAAACAGTTATGTTTATCCAGTGTATATACGTATAAGACCTAAAGGTATAATGGGAAGGTCTTACTCTGTTGTACCATTAATCAGTTTCACCATTATGATATCATAAAACAACTATTTATTTTAGTATTGACATATTGCATACAATTACAATACTTTTTAGGGTTACAGTAAGACCTGATGCATATTTACACCATGCCTCAATGAGGTGATTTGACCTCTCTTGGTTCACCTCATCTTTCACTGCAATGTCTTTGACAGCTGTACAATACAGAAGAATTGAAGAAGAGACATAAAAGCATATTGAATAATAGTCTTGGCTGTGTCTTGCATTCTATATCATTTAATAGTGATGAGTTCAGTATCCTTACACAACTGTGGGATGTCAGCAGTCCTAAACTCATCTTTCCATCAGCTAAGGAGGTCCATCTTGTGCCATTTCAGATCACTACAGTGGTAATGACAAGTCTCTCAAGTGTGTGGGATCAGTTGCACTGGGAGACAGCCTTGGCTAAATTGTTCCAAGCCTCAGCCTTACAATGAGAATGAATATAGTCTCCCTACAGCACCCTATGACTGTAACACTTCACGAGGAGTGTCAGTAAAATCCTGAACTCCTCAGCATCCCACCTTTGTGCTTTAAATTCAACACCATCATCTCCCACGCCATCCATGCCTGCAGACGTCAAGCAGCAACACTGTGTCTGTATTGGCACCAAATTCCAAACCTGAGTTTAATGGCTAGTGCTCAGACTTGAACTACTGTGACAACTGCATCTGAAGGATGCTAATCACAAAGAGGCTTTTGTAAACAAACAGAAGGTATTTTATCAAACAGCAAAGAAAATGTGAAACATGGCAGTAAGATGTGCCATGTGTGATGCTCAATATATTCACACTTTTTTCAGATAGTCCACACTGACAGCCTCAATGGCTTGCTTTTTATCCTTTGTCTTTTGGATATTGAATACAATCACTTGGCACATAGCTTTCTAGAATTACAAACTATAAAAAGTTTGTTGACCAATGTGGGAATCAAACCTAGGGAGAAAAACATGCATAACTTAAGCAAGGGGATTATTTGTCAGTGCTACAGGAAAACTCCTTTTCAGCCATCTTCATTACAGATAAACTGCAGTCAATATGAATGGAGATTTACTCCACATAGTATGTGTCTGACTTTATGAAATGCATTCCCATGAAAGAGGCAGTATTACTATTTGTACATGTATGTCAGATGAGCACGCTTTCATGACATGATTAATACAGGCTGGGATATGACACACGCATACCTCACTATACATACCATCCTTAACACAGAGTTGACCTAGGTTAGGAGAAAATATGATTTAATTTAGGTATTCTGCCCATCATAGATATGCAAGTGTACTTTTATTCCATTATCAAAATATCCTGTTTAAACAATTACACACACATTCAGTTGTATTTCATAACTGAATCAGTAATGACATATGCTACTTACAAAAATTAATCATATGCTACTTACAAAAATGAATCAAAGTGTTAATGAGATGTATTGCAATAAACATAATAATGATAGCGAGTTGTATGTAATGTTATCTTCCTAATTAAAGTGTTGTTAGAAATAGTATTCTGACACCATTTGTAAAAATAAGTATTACCTGGATTACCTGTGTTCTATCTCTAAAGTCAGTGCACTTACACCTTGTGCCACAGAGACAGTTACTTAGCAGGTTGATGTTCTCTTCTCTTCAGCATGCTGACATTCGTGTATTGCCACTAAGCCTGTTTTCACTACAGAAGGCTGCCCAAATGAAATGTTTCACTTTTTTCCTTAAGCAGGTAAGCTTGATTGCACACTGCTCAGCAGTGAGCAAGTGTTCAAGTTAAGAAACAGAAAAAAACATATGAAGTTATGATAAGAGCGATTCCTACATCTGGAGTAATACCTTCCATAGTCCCTTTGCAGTGTATGGATTTGAACTCCAGAGAAACTGTGCCAAGGGGCCAAAGTCACTGCATTTACAGTTTCTGCCACAGAAACAGGTATACAAAATGTTGCATCACGAACTCATTAGGCATACCACTTTAAGTGTAAGCATTCTTATAAGCAGTGTTAAATTTATACAGGCATAAGAACATGTATAACAATTTATATTCCTCAAAACACACTACAAGCTGCATTTTCACATCTGCTGCAAACATTCCAAGTAGTATGTGGCCTAAAACCACGCATCTAAAACCCTGCATCGTCTTTCCTGTTTCTTTAAAATCATTTTGTGTATCCCATGTGCTGCAATGATACTTAGATGTAATGTAGAATTTCTTCTTTTACTACTGTTCAGAGTGCTGCAGCAAAGTGCTTCCATGCCACTGTGAAATGCACTACTGATGGGACACCTAATTAAATTTCACAGTTTGTACCAAGCTCTGCCACTCAAGAGTGCGGTCTGCCAAAATGTGTGCAAATGAGGAACACAAAAAAAAAAAAAAAAGCAATTTTCAGTAGTAACAAGTATAGGGGAATAATAATGGAAAGGCAGCACTGTGAAATTCCCAGATATGTGTGTGTGGTACAACCTGATCATATGCTCAGAAAATATGCATTAACTCTGTCAGACAGCACACTATCAGTAACTGAACCCTCAGCTCAGGGCAGTAACAGCACACACACTTAGTTGTGTTTGCTTATACCTCTTTGACTCCAACACAGGACCAGAAAATGTTACTTTCTCTTTTGCTTGAACATGTCTAGATCAATGTCATATTGACCGATACTTTATATTAACAATATTCCACACCATTTCAATGTCATGTTGCCAACACTGGAAGCTATTTCTTCTCTTTATTTTCTGAACATTTTACCCTCCTTTTAGCTTAACTACAGAAATGCAATGTCACGGTAATTAATTTGCATCTTTGTTTGAATGTGTAATATAGCTGATAAGCATTTCAGACACATTTTATGCAGATAATTGACAGTGTGCTGTTACTACATGGATATCAGTGCTGTTGAGGTTGTTATCCTAGCTGTCAAGGTGCTTAAACATTTTATTTTATCCTACTCTGCATGATACAAAGAGTTTGGGGAGAAGACTCACTTCAGTATTGCTTGTTGTTTTAGTCAGAGGAGTCAATAACACTTGCAAACCATTAGCAGCTAACAAATGTAATTACCCTCCTTGCAGTCTTAGGGCATGTGCATGCAATCCTGGAGCTACTTATACCATGTTTATAACCCCTACACCAACTGATTTTTAGTATTCAGGAATGAAAATGATTTCATACTTCATTTGTACCTTCACAATGCTCAGAGGGCTGAATCTATACTATATAAAGGTAATGGTGAAGTTATGGAAGTGGAAAGAGGAGAGACTGATTGGATAGAGACAGACTATTACTGCTAGCTACTTGGATGAGATTGTGCTATAAATTACTGCACTATGTCATAAGTTATGCTTGTCCTCTTCATAAACTGCTCTGATTTCCATATAGTGAATGTATTTCAGTGTGCAATAGAAAAAATGATGTGCATTCAATTAAAAAAAATCACTGCTGGTATACTACACATTTATCAGTTCTTGCTGTGCTTTCCAAGTTAGTATGGTTAAATTACAGCATTATGCTATTATTTGCTATTGGAATTTAACCAGGTACTGCAAACAACTTTATTGTTTTTAACACCCACTTTAGCTGGTTGTACATGTGTAGCTAATGGAGGTATTAAGCTTCTAATATGGCCCCTAACAACCTTCACAGCATTGGAGAGACCAATGGAAACTGCCAGGGCAGTTGGCCTTTGAATTTTTGCATACTTATTGATAATACTGTTCTCAAGCAGACATTTACATAACTGCTGTCATCATTACAGACATGTTAATAGAATGGATAATGCTAATTCATCCATGTTTCTTTTTTTCTATGGGGTCTCCATTACCTTGTGTGTATTCCAGAATTAGCATTGTGTGTTCAATCCTTCTTTGTTGAGGATGGGTGCACTGATTTGTTTTGTGGAGAATGCTTTCTGTATGTCATGCAATTTTTTTAAATTTTTCTGTTTCATGTCGTATAGGACTATGGCACCTAGATCATCTGTTGCATGAAAGCCACCATTCAGTGATGCAGACAACAAGGTCATCATTGAAGCCTTATACTACCATGGATCATTCCTGCTTGACAGAGGCAGAGGTGATATGTCAGCCAGAAAAAGCACATGGGAGCAAGTGGTCACTGACATAAACTCAGTGGATGGATATGCCAGAAATTATAATCAGGTGTAGCACTGTGCCACTAATATGATTACAGGCATGCACATGAAGGCAGCTGTGGTCGCATGAGAACATATGGCTACCACTTGATGTCAGAATATCGATAACCTCTGATGATGATGATGATGGTGATACAGAGGCATAGTCAGGGGGTGTAGTGGCTCAGTTTAATACTGAGGGTGTCACCAACACATCCTCAGGTCTTATTTTGAACTGTCAGTATGCATGTGCATACCTATTCCACTTAGTTCTCAGATATAGGACAGGTTGGGGTGACGCTGTTGATCATGGTAATGGGGTTACTGCAGTTGCAGAGCTGGTTGAGTCTGCCTGTAGCCATTGTGAGTGCTTGGCACCACACAGGAGGTTTGCTAGTGGTGCTCAGAGGAGGCCTACTATCCAACCTAATTCTGATGCTGTTGTGTCATTATGCACCACCAGACAATATATATAGGGCATCATGGATGCAGAGGCACTTTCCACAAAGGCCTTGGAAGACATTATGCAAGTCCTAAATGTGGCACATTCTGATGTGTGTGACTGCTTCAAAGATGTGATTGGCTTTTTGCATAGGGTGAGTGACATACTGGATCAGGCAATGTCTGTGATGGATTGACTGCTGAGGGAGGCCAGCAACCATGTGTCCACAGAGCTGCAGCATACTCTGGTGTTAGCCAGCATGGCCATGACAGATACCTCACCCACAGTGGCACTACGTCCTCTGCTCCATCAGTGATTTAGGTATCCACACCCAGATGTGGTAGGTTATAGGGTTGTGGTCTTGGACATAGAAGTCATAAAGAGATGTTATCCAGCAGACATCACTCACATTCAGGTAGCACCCCCACTTTACACCAGGGATGTGGAAGTGGCAGTGCAAGTCCTGCCAGAGGCATTTCTTGTGGCTGGGAATGATGGCACTGAGCTGAGAACTCTACCATGCGTGGCTCACATCAGTCCAACATGGAAGAATGTAGTGGTACCACAGAGCTTAGTTGTGTTCATGGACACACACACACACACACACACACACACACACACACACACACACACACACACACACACACACACACACGCACACACACACACACACATTTCTCAAAAAACTACACACACACACACACACACACACACACACACACACACACACACACACACACACACACACACACACACATGCAAGCTAAGAAAATTTTAATGTTGATTGCGATGCATTTCCTGTTGGTGGCCCTGAGATATTTTCTGCTTTATTGAATGTTCTGTGTTTCTTACTCTCACACATTCACTACTTTGGTGTCAACCTTGGCCTACTGCCCCCAAGACCCCATCCTGTTCAAATTATGATGACTGTGCCATGCCCCTTTGTTCATCTTAGGGTTACATATATGTCTTATGCACAGAGTGGATAGCTAAGACAGTCTTTCTGTGTATGTTGATTATATGCATATTTAGCACATAACAAGATTGTAGATGTTTCTGTAAATACTCATTTTGGAGTGCTTTTTTTCATTTAGTATTGTGAGTCATGCATTCCAGCCAGTGATATTGCATTTCTGATTATTGCTTTGTTTGTAAAATTGTTGATATAATTGTTCTGTTGCCTGTTTTTTGTACAGTGGATAAATGATCAGCTTGATCCCAGTTATCATGTACAATGTAAACCTGTTTATTGCAGAAATAATTTCTATAAGGCAAGAATGCCATTGGTGGACACCACCCACAGGTTCTGATTGAGTACATTTATGACTGTGTGTATAAAGCCTATGTCTGCTGGCTACCTCTGTAGCTAGAGGTTGTCCCGCAGCATCCTCTTCTGTGTGTCCTAGATGAGGTGGCCCTGCTTGTTGTCCAGGAATGAGTGGTCCTGGTTCTTGCTATCCCTGTTGCAGCTGTTTCCTCAAGATGATACTGTGCAACATATCACAAATTGTTAGAATTTATGTACAGGTGCCTGGGTCATGCTGCAGGACACCCTTCTGATATGTCTAGACAGTGGAGCCCTGGCTTCAGCATGCCAAATGGATGCTCTGTGATGTTTGTAACCTGTAGAATGGCCTTGTGAAACATCACCCTTAGCCAACTTTGTGTACAGCCTTGAGGTGTGGCAAATGTGTGAGTCATGGCAACTGCCTGGGTTGCCACATTTAGGATGATCCCTTGGGCGTTACAAACAACCTGGCAGTTGATTGAGTTTAACCCCTTCTTCTTGATTTATGTCCTTCTCTGTTCATCAGGTGGTGTTTTTATTTCAATGTGAGTGAAATCTATGGCCCCCAAGACTTTAGGGAAGTGCATAAAATTCCTGCATTGTTCTTTATCTCTCCTGTGGGTTACATGGAAAATAGATGCACTCCCTTGCATGTTCTAGGATAGCACTGAGACATCGGTGTTTGTAGATTTTTGACACTGGCAAAATACTCTGGAGGCTCAGGCCTGTCACATCTCAAGAATATTCCCTGTGGGTCTTTAGAATGTACCAGTGGCTAATGTCCTTAAGGCTATATATACCTTAGTTTTCACTAGTATAGGTTTTCCTTGATTTCCCCTGGGTCTGAGGTGGGGATGGCAAAAATTGCAGAGTTCCTGCAGTGTCCTATAAGCCCTGTATTACTCTACTATTTCAAAGTCATGCAGTCCATGATATGTTACATGGGTCTGAATACCCTCTGTCTCCTTGGACGAGGTCTGTCAGCAGCACTAGCAGCATAAATTTGAGCCTGTTGCACATACACATGCAAGAGAGCAGCAGCAGCAGCCCTTAACATTGCTTTTTTATCTAAGTGTGATGATGGCTGTATTCCAGTAGGCCATGGCAAAGGGTCACACCATCTCTGCATGGTTACTTTATAGCTTTATGAATGGCTCCACAATACTGGATTGGTTCATTAGCATGTAATTCAGTTGATTATTTGGCATAGTCTGCTGTTTACCTTTGTTTGGCAGCTCTACATGATGTATAGAATTGTTTAATGAGTACAAAATATCTCACTATCATGTGCTTTTGATAGCAAGGAAATCAGATCTTCATGAATCTGTCCCATTAATTGATTTGTCAACTCTATTTGCAGAGGCTATTTTAGCAAGCCTATGGCCACACATGTAATCTTGTTTGGCTCAGTCCAGTTCCTAATTTAAATCAGTTTGCTTTTTCTAAAGCAAATGTTGTATATTAAAACTATCTTGATTCAAATAGGTACAAAATGTTCATATGTCTATACTACATGACTGAACTATTCAGGCTGTAATTATTTTTTACCCTCCTGTATCTTTATTGCTGATCTTTGCCTTTGAGCTCTTCTTGGTTTTCTTTTTTTCCTCCCTACCTTAACTACTAATTAAATATTCTTAGACTATGGGCTTAGAGTAACAAATCCCCATTGGCCAGTCAATATTCCAAAAGGTTAATAAATGTACAGTGATAACAGCCATTCTAGTAGCATAGAGGGATAAAGCTCTGACTATGACCCAACAGAACCAGGTTCGATTACTGGTTCAAGAAACTGATAGAGTAGCAGGGAAGGGATGGGTGTGTCCATCCAAGTTGGGAGGGCAATTGTTGATATGGTCCTTAAGGGGATCCATGGTTCCATGAGGGGAGTTACTCTCAGACATAATCAAGTATGGGGGATGCGGGAAGGGAGTAGGTAGGTCATTCATAAAAAAAATCCCCCCCCCCGATGGAAGCACAGATGAGCTGAGCCCCCAGAATACTATCAGAATCCATGACTGGCTATGGCAAAAAAAAAAGTCCTGGGGGTTGAAGTGTAGCTGGTAGACCTGGCATGGCAATTGGGTACAAGGGGCCAGTAAAGATGAGGCTCAAGGGGATAAAAAAAGAAATGTACAGGAATAGACTAGTATAAAAGAATCACCCACTTATGACTTGAAATCCATATACTGTGAATAAAAAGTTTTCTACTAGCTGCCATTTGTTTTTCTGCTCACTAACCAAGGTTTCTGTAACACAGAATCAGACTGGAAAACTGCAAGCAGAAGACAGCTAAAAAATTGAGTACAAAGTAAAATAGCATTCCAGCAGCAGTTGCCAGGAGGTACTTATACCAGCTGTCATGAGGTGAATAAGCATGCCACAATACCATAATATCCTACTGTGGTTCAAGTCTATATACTCCTCTATCTCTTGGCAGCTGGACCACATTCGAACCATTAGACAGAAAGAAGGTATCTATGAGTAAAATGTTTTGTGTGTATGCTGCATATTTGTGTGTGTGAGTTTTACATCCTGCAATACAAGTTATCCAGGACTACCCTTATGTGCATTGAGACATGCTGTAGCTCCTCTGTGACTCTT